>NC_053166.1:104963667-105216167 GCF_016835505.1 Polypterus senegalus
TTCATTTCCATCAAACAATGTGGCATCCTTTCATTCCTAACACATTACCAAGTCCATATCAGTATAGATATCCAGCAGGATTTTTTCCCATTGAGATCTGATGTGTTTTTAAAGTGTTCCTTTTTTTTTTTGGGCAGTTTATATATATATATATAGATGCAACAATAGAAGACAAACAGGTAACACAGCACACTGCAGAGGCTAGCCGCTTATGAGCAATTTAACATTCTAATTTATCTTGGTAAAGACAGGCACTTTCATTATACCAAGTCTTTAAGGATGATGTCCGATGTTGTGTGGAGTAGTTGCTCCATATTCAAGTGAAGGATACTTCTTACATTAGAGTGCATTCCTTCTCTTTGTGACATGGTCCTTTGTTCGTGGTGTTCTGTACTTTCTCAGTTAGGCCCTTTGCTGTGTCATCTGCAACTTCATTACTCTTTCTTCATTATTCATAAATGATTCTGAAGTTCCCTTCTTGAAGTAGTAGCTGCTTCTCAGTATTCTCAACACACTGGCACAGGACTTGACATGCCAGAAAAGGTCTTAAATTTCAAGTCCACAAAGAGAAAAGGTTAATAACAATCCTCAGACTCCCAGACGCGTTGCCACCCTTATACCCAGCTCAGCTCGCCTTCTGGGAGCTCCCGTAGTCCTTTTATATTCCCTGACCCGGAAGTGTTCCCAATCCCCAGTCCATGTGATCCTGTATCACTTCCGGGACAGGTAAAAGTTCTTTTCTTCACCCCGGAAGCCCGTCGCTCTTCCTTTAATGAACATCCGAGTCATAGGGCACAAATACGTCTTTGGATGTCCTTGCAGCTCCCTCTTGCGGCCCCTGTGGTATCCAGCAGGGCTGAGAATAAAAACTACATAGTCCATGACTCCCTGCTGGTCTTTGGGGCACCTCCATACTGCTACCTACAACTACACGCTCATTCAGGAAGTGGTCCCCTGAGGCAGAGCAGGCTCTGAGAGACTGCTTTGGAACTACAGACTGGGATAGATTGCTTGGGTCACATAGTGAGAACATTGAAGAGGCTGTTGAATGCACTACTGATTACATCAACTTCTGTATGGACATTATAGTTCCAGTAAGAACAGTATGCTGCTATGCTAACAACAAGCCATGGGTTACAAGTGACATCAAAGGCCTTTTGAACCAGAAGAAAAGGGCTTTTAAAGGTGGTGATCAGCATGAGCTCAACTGCGTGCTCAGGGCGGCGAAAGAGCAGTACAGGAGAAAGCTGGAGCAGAAGTTGCAGAACAACAGCATGAAGGAAGTGTGGGATGGCATGAAGATTATCACTGGCTGCAGCTCGAAGCGGAGAGCAGCCATCGAGACAGACGTGGAGAGAGCAAACCAAATGAACAACTTCTTTAATAGGTTTGATCACAGTAACCCACTCTCACCTCGGAGTACTGCATCCTCCAGCCATCCTTCTGCTGATACCAGCATAGGTGAGACATCCCCACCCACAATTACAGCAGCCCATGTGAGCAGAGAGCTGAAAAGACTTCGTGCCAGCAAAGCAGCGGGTCCAGATGGTGTATCGCCACGACTGCTGAAGGCATGTGCATTGGAACTGGGGAGTCCTCTACAGCTCATCTTCAACCTGAGCCTGGAACAGGGGAGAGTCCCAAGGCTTTGGAAAACATCTTGTATCACCCCTGTCCCAAAGGTATCACGTCCTAGTGAGCTGAATGACTTCCGGCCTGTTGCTCTGACGTCACATCTGATGAAGACCATGGAGCGGCTGCTGCTTCACCACCTGAGGCCACAGGTCCGTCATGCCCTCGACCCTCTGCAGTTCGCATACCAGGAGAAGGTGGGAGCGGAGGATGCCATCATCTATATGCTACACTGATCCCTCTCCCACCTGGACAGAGGCAGTGGTGCTGTAAGAATTGTGTTTTTGGACTTCTCTAGCACCTTCAATACCATCCAACCTCTGCTCCTATCTATCTATCTATCTATCTATCTATCTATCTATCTATCTATCTATCTATCTATCTATCTATCTATCTATCTATCTATCTATCTATCTATCTATCTATCTATCTATCTATCAGGGAGGGCTCCATCTGGCGGCCTGGGGGTATTGGCCGGGATGACGAGCCAGCCACATCTCACAATAGATACTTTATTAATCCCAAGGGGAAATTCGCATACTCCAGCAGCAGCATACTGATAAAAAAAATAAAAAAACTACCATAATTGGATTAAAGTCACTTCCAATAACAAAATCGGCGCCTTCTCTTAAGCATGTTACTGTGTCCATCTTAGTACTCACATTGAATTATAGGTCTTTGCTCTCAACTTGGACGTCTATTTTGCACCTTCTGATCTGAAAACACAATTGCAAAGAACCAGCTCATCTCTGATATACATCTTTAACATCAGGTGAAGCACAGGGTACAAACTGCAGTTTAGGACTTAGTTTGAAATGTAAATGGGGGTTTGGTGAAGCTGGATTTCTGCATCATTGTTAAATCTGCTGTCTTAACAGGACTGTGTGCCACTAAAGCCTACAAGAATGGACAATGCCCACTTTGTCCAACAGCAAAGGCATGTAGTTATCATCCATCCACTCATTTAACCTAAGTGGCACAATTAAGAACAGCTTCAGTGAAACATTATTTAGTCTAAAAGTAAGATATAGCTGGGTTTTGTCTTCATATAAGTGAAGGTGTATGTTATTTTTTCTAATTAGAGTTCTTAATTGATGCATGTAACAACATTGAGAGTCCAAGTATTGAGCCCTGTGGGACACCATTTTTAACGTTTGAATATAATAATGGTGCACTGTTGAATATTTATGTACATAATGAAATCAACTTAACAAAAATTAACTAAACTATGAAAATTGCATTGAACTTTTCCAGTCCTTGTAACATAGTAGAATGATCAATGGAGTCAAAGCCTGTATTTAAATCTAACAACATAATTACCATGTACTTTAATTCTTTCATCAGAGAAAATTAGAATGTTAGTGCTGATTCTTTACTGTAACTGGTGGAGAGGCCAGACTGGAATTTCTTAAATAATTAGTAATGTGAGTGAGAGGTGAGGCCGTAGCTTTGTGGCAACTACTTTTTCCAATTATTTCATATAAAAGGTACATGTGTGGATCTAGCACTGATTTTTTTAGTAAGGGTCTAATAATTTATATTTTTAGTGCACTAGGAACTGTGTTTGTAACAAATAATCATAATGCTAAGAATTTGTGCTGCCAGAACAGCCATTGAGCTTTGTTGGTTGTCTATGGGACAGGTAGAAGGTTCCACTTTAGAACTTAAAGTATTACTTCCTTTTCTGTTATCAAGTTAAAGTTAAAGTGGTGTGCAAAAAGTGAGGCATAATTTGACACTGCAGTATTTAATTTGTAAGGTGACACAGAAATTTGGGATCTTATACCGACTAGTTTATCATTAAAGAAGTTAATAAAATCTGCAGTGCTAGTGTTTGTAGGTATTTTGCATTGGAGATCAGAATTTCCATTTCTTAGATTAGCAGCTGTTCGGAACAGTACACAAAGATAATGTTTTCTGTCATCTACTAATCTAGAATAATAGTCAGAATGGACATAAAAGAGAACTTTTTATATACTTTTTAATTCTATGTATGCAGTTCAGAAGACCTGCAGCTTTGTTGTGGTCCATCAGTGCTTCACTTTTCAGCACTCAAAATTGAAAGTACAAGTACTCTTATTAATTTAGGGAGGGCTTCCATTTATTTTAATCAATTTTGTTTTAAGTGGAGCTGCTGTATCCAATGCCTTTTTTAATGTCACAATATAAATATATGCTTGAGCTTCTTAAAATATTTACAAACCAACAATTGTACTGTCCTTGTTTTAATCTGAGATTTTATTTTAAGGGCAAATTATTAACAGAGCACCATAGACATATGGAATAAATGACCAAGTAGTTTAGTAGAGAGTAGGACTTTAAGGATCTTTAAAATTGGACTTAATATTATTTTTAAAAAAATAGGTGGCTAAAATTGCTGAGCTTTGTTGGACTGAACAGCCTATATTTGTCAAAACTTTTGAATGTTCTAATAAACAAATCAAATGTAATTAAGTGATCAGAGATAACTGTTTAATTGAGTAATATTTAAATATTGAATGTTAAGTCTTTAAGTAATAATTAGGTCTAATATGTAATCATGACACTCCGACAAAAAGAAAAAGTGCTTCCACATCTTTGTTGTTTTTAAAATGTCCGTCAACACTACATTATCATAATTTAAAGATAAATAAGGTAAAAGTCTGTAAATTCAGTTATGAACAAAAATGATGAACCTAGTGGTCAGCAGACTAGAATTGAAATTGTACTGGAATTTGTTTTCATCTCCAAGTGCCTCGAAGCATATAAATTTGTCTACATTTTTAAAATTATCCCAAGACTACCTCCTTGATAAGTATCTCTTGAGTTATGAAAGAATGTAAAACCATTTGGTGGAGACTCGGTTAAAGGCACAAAAAGACCTAAATATTGTATTTAGTATATCATCATTCAACAAAGCAGTTTTATTTTTGAGAGAATGATTGTTTAGCAAATACCATTTTAAATTGCAATGATGATTTTGAGCTGGTATAATTTGAGTTAAGCTACCACTACAGGAATCCCTAGTGGAGAATTCAGTTTTAAGTCTTGGTCGAATTATGCTCTTTATTTTGTGATTGATGTTTCATGACTAAATCTGACTAAGATGCCCTACCACATGGATTCTGCATAGCAGTTACAGAATAAGAACAAGTGGGTTGATAAACAACCTGAAATTTAAGATCACAAGCCTGAGGTCTGGATGGGGCTCTGATTAAGTCAGTCAGGAAATTTTGAGGTCATATTTTAAGATCAAAAAAACATTCCCACCAATTTGGATGAAAACCCACCTCTTTTGAAAAATACAGACCTTTCCCTTAAAGCATTTACTTTATTTACAAATGTTATGCTATGTTTTTTTTTCACAAACCTATTCTCTAACCAGTAGTGAAGTGTACACTAAATAGTAATTTGTCCTTGTGCATATACCTTAGTCCTTTACATAAGGATTTACTAACACTTCATAGTTTTAAGTTTATGCTAAAAAAGCACTTTTATTCACTTGCTTTTTAGCTTGTAAGTGAGTAAGTATTAAATCTTTCTATTTATATTGTTTATACTGTGTTGATCTTATGTATTCATTTTATTTTATGTCATTTTATTTAAGCTATTTATGTTTGTGTGTTGGTATATGTGTGTTCGTGTATGTATAATATTTTCTTTTTGTTTTTCTTTTTAATAATTCCTTATCTGGCTTTTATTTCTTACTCTTATTTTTAATTCAATGTAAAGCACTTTGGTCAACCACTAGTTGTTTTAAATGTGCTAAATAAATAATAAAAAAATAGAAAGTCACTTGATGGAGCATGCAGGCCCTGAATGGGTACCCGTGTGCGCATGACTGTGCTGCTCCGGAGTTAATTGGGGTACTTAGCTGATTGCGCATGTATGGGCAAATGCAAGTGGATCAGTCAGGTGCCTCATTCACACCTGCACCCAATGAGGAAGGATTAAAGGAGCGTACATGGCAGATTGGTGTGGGTGTGGGGGTTGTGTAGGATCAAAGAACAAGAACAAAAGGAAAAACAAATCAAATCAAAAATGAAAAGAACAGAAGAGAGAAAACAACAGCTCGGAAATTAAGGGAGGAGAAAGAGGCAGGACTGGGAGAGCCTGTGTCATGAAGAATGGAGACAGGTGGTCGAGGTGCTCGACTGAGCTGCATAAAGGAGTTGGAGTAGCTTCACTCTGCAGCATCCTTCAGGTAATGCTGACGGACTGACTAGAGGAGTATGGTGGAGAGTCCTACTGGCACCGATGAACTGACAATAGAACCCCAAACCCGAGGTAAAGGGAAGACTGCATCTTTTGGCGGGCATCACCTCATACTGCAAGGTTCTCTTGGGATAAGCTGGGAAGATGCCAGATTTTACAGAGAGTCATTGAGGCTTGTGTCTGTTTTTAAAAAGAGACCGGCTGCGATTTTAACCTCATTTTTATAGGGATATTTATGAAACATTTTTAACCTCAAATTTTGACACCAGATTTTATGTATTTATTCATTTATTGATGGACTATTTGATGCACGGCACTATTTGAACACTGTTTGGTTTTCTGATGGATTTTAATAAAAGCACTTGACACTTTTTTCCATTAACCCCATGCTGAATGTGTGTATTCTCAATGGCCCGGTTCATCTTGGTATATGATTATTGATGGTTATGGGTTAAAGAGACTTCTGAAAGACCCATGATGCATGGAGCCAACTAAGATGGTCAAAGATATACATAAGGTCAGACTGTCAGTTCTGCAATCAAAATTTAAAGAGTTATGTGTCAAACTAGGTGCAGAACTGACAAGGTAGTCTTCTCAAAAGTTCTGCTTATGGTCCCCTGTCCACATAAGATTGGGGTGATCAAAATGATTCATTTGTGGCACATATCTTGGTGTAGGATTGAAGGGTGTAACAGTGTATTTGGGAGGAGTATGAGTAGGCTTGTTTAGGATTGATTAGAAAGCATAACATTCATTTTCACTCATGCGCCAATGACACCCAGCAATACATTTTCTTTAGACCAAAGGCAATTTCACCACTATTGTCCTTAATTAGATGTGTTAGTGAGTTAAAGAAATTTTAGTTATTGGAGGGAATTATGTTGATCACAACAATATTTTGTCATTATTTAACTCATTTGGAATCTCCATTAGTTTTACTGAATCAGCCCGCAATCTAGAGTAGGCATTATCTTTGACACTAGTGTGTAATTTATAGTGAGTATTACAATGCAATCCAAAACATTTTTTTTCCATCTTAAAATGTCGAGAAATTAAGGTGTTTTCAAAGTATGTAAGATACTGCTAAATTAATTCATGCATTTATTTCTAGTAGGATTGAATCACTGGCTGCTCAAATTGTTTTTTATACAGCTTTCAGTTAATTCAAAATTGTGTTGCAAGAATTATTACAAGAACAAGAAAGTACAAACACAAGTCTTTAACAATGACTCCCAGTTAAGTTTAAGGCAGATTTCAAAATCCTCATTTTAACATATAAAGCCTTAAATGGCCAAGGTCCTGCTTACTTATATGAACTTTCCATTACTTACAAACCAAAGCGCACATTAAGTGCTCAAGATGCTGGTCTGCTTATGAATCCAAGGATTAATAAAATAACAGTGGGAAGTCAAGCTTTTAGTTACAGGGCCCCAAAGCTGTGAAATGGCCTGTTCAGTCTCAGCTTTTAAATCCAGGCTGAAAGCTCACTACTTCAGTTTAGCTTACCCTAAGTAGAGCTACTGATTTCTGTGCAAATTGAATCTTTGTTGTCAGTCAATAATACTAAAACATAAGTAATACAATATTTTCTACTATTGTAATGTATTTCTGAGGTGGCAATAATACAGGATATAAATCATGTAGCTCTGTGAAGAGGAATACTTGTGTTCTGTTTTGTGTATTATATTAATGCCAGTTTTTGACCCCCATTGCATGCCCAACCTACATGAAAGGGAGTCTCTCTGAATTTCCTTTCACAAAATTTCTTCCATATTATTTCTTTACAAGTGTTTTTTGTGGGGAGTTTTTCCTTGTCTTCCTAGGGAGTCAAGGCTGGAGGTACTGTCATAAAATGGGACATGTTAAAGCCCATTAAGGCATTCCTTTTGTGATTTTCAGCTTTGTAAAAAAATTAATTGATGTTGTAAAGGTCCACCCCATTGAGGTGGGCTGCAGTGGCTTTGTAGTCAGTTCCACCATAAGGCTCCTGAGAAAAGTAGGAATCAGAGGGTAGGCCTAGAGGAGGGCAATTAAAGCAGTGATGACAAAAATAGCACTTACTGGCTGTGGCCGAATAGAAAAGACACTGTTTGGGCTATGAAGTGACCAGTCAGAATATTACCATAAGAGACACACCCAGGTCTCATCATCTTGGAGTGGGCCTGCCTGAGCTGAAGGTGTCTTGGGATAAAAGGAAGAAATTCACAGAGACATTGGGACACACAACTGGTGATGTGTCAGAATGATAACATCATTCCATCGTCAGCTCTGAAGCTCAACTGCCATTTCACTCAGTTGTATTGCAGATACGTCAGAAATTGCTAACAGAGTATAACAGCAAGTCACACTATTTATGAGGTCAGTCACATCATGCCCTAACATGAAACTCACAATGTCATTGACAAAACTCCCATCACATTCCCAGTTACTCTATGGTTAAGATTAGGAGAGTGTGATAATTATTGATCTCAAAGGGTGTTTTGTGACTGATTTTGTCAGCATTACCTGACCTATGTCATAGATATTGCAGGATGCAGTTAGATGGATTTTGGGATTGTAACATCCAGTCCTACTTAACAATATATTATTCCCTGTTTCTTTGTGAGAAGTTCTAAACCCTGCCTGTCCTAAACTCCCTTAACCACCAACCGTACCCTCCGTTTAACACTTGAATTCCTCAAGCCTGCAAACATTTTCGTTGTCCTGGACCACCTTAATTTTGGAAGCTCCTTATCACCAAAGCAATTACCCAGTAAAGAAGGACGTTTTCATGCAAGGATGTGTGTGCATGCACTAGAGAGGCAGAGACAGATTTGATAACATTCAAGTGGCTACTGGAGAATAAAATAAACACTTTCATGAAGATATAATGAAACAAGTTTGCTTTTATTCAATAATAAATTTCAATTAAAAAAAAGATATTCAAGTGACAACAAGATACCAAGCAGAAATGATTCACCCACACGTGTGTGTCTGCTTTTATCCCTTCATTGCTAACTTTTACAAATACCATAAATTTACCCAGGCTGTTACAGACTCAAATCAAATGTATGTTTTTATTATAATAAGAATAGCAACTCACTACTCAAAGTGCTACATACTGGGAGGAACCAGGACTTAAACAATAAACCTCTTCACTGCAAAGCAGCAACTCTACCACTGTACCACCTAAGCAGGTTTATGAGATAGGCGCATTTTCACTGTAAAACACGGGAAACACACATATGCCTTCAAATGTCTACCTTTACAATTCCCTGCAACTGATTCCCAGATACAAAAACATCCACACAGACTTGAGTGGTGAGAATTTTGCTGTGTGGCTGAATGGAGGATGGGTGAGTGCATTCTGCGTGCTGCTAATTGACACATTTGCAAAACAAAAGTGCTTATCACTGGGCAATTGGCGTGGTGATAAGGAGCTGCAAGGAAAATTAAGGTAGTCCAGGACAAGAAATACATTTGCAGGCTTCAGGGATTGTAGTTGTAAGAGCCATTTTCCTAGTTCTATAAGATTCATGAATATTTTACTAGATGATAATGAGTTCCTATAACTCCCATAAGTAGAATTGTATTGGTATATTCTATTCTATTCCATTTCTAACAGCTTTGAGTAAACAATATTCTTCAGTTAGTGACCAGCCTTGCCATATGTAAGGTGTGGAAGGCATAAGGTTTTAAAACATGCCAACCAGCCTGCAGGCCTTTTGAGTGTGTGAAGTAAAGAAAGAGAAGCGTACAGAAGAAGAAGCTAAGAATCTTTAAGTATATAAGAAGTTAAGAATCTTTAAGTAAAGAAGAAGAAGTAAAGAAATTTTAAGTATAGAAATGACTAAAGTTTCTCAAGAAAAGTTAAGTTTAGAGAAGATACATTTTTCCTTTTTTTTGCCTATTATTCTACGTGTGTAACTATTTTTTCTTTTATTCTTGTCTGGATTATTTGCTTTTAACTTTCACTAAATAATTTTAAAACAAGCTTTTGAACTGAGAGATTTCTTTCGGCATGTGTTTTACCCATGCTTCACCTTGCCTTACACTTTGGCGGCTACACTAAAGTTAAAGCCTCTATAACACTACAACTGCTCAGGTCTTTTAGCTCATCTGTCTCAATAAATTTAATGAAGTAATAATCCACTAGAATGAGGTAATGTTTCCCCTCAAATTCAAACAAATCTGTACTTACTTACTCAAATGGTTCCTTTGGTGTTACTGTGGGTTTGAGGGGCTGTCTGGGTAGTCTGTCTGTTTCAGCATACAGCTATTTAGCTCATTTTCAATATCTGAATTAATTTCTGCCCAGTATGGCACCTCACATGCATGATGCTTACTCTTTACCATCTCAAGGTGAGACTGCTGAATAAGCTTGAGCACATGGTCTCTCATATTGGGGGGATACTACTATACACAGTTATTTGTACACTATGCCATCTAACACACCGTCTGAGGTCTGGCCAGCCATGTTGAATTATCTGTTTTAGAGGATTTAGCTCTTAATTTGTATGCTCTTGAGGTTCTACATACTTTTGGCCACTAATTGAAACAAAGCTAAGCATGAATTTGCAGTCCAAGCCAAGCCATCCAGCTCTACTTTATTCTCTGAAAGTTGCGCTCTGGACAAGGTGTCAGGCTGTTCCATGTCTGTTCCTTTTCTGAATTTGATAGCTAGGTCGTAACACTGTAGCTGCAGACACATTCTCTGGAAGTGTATAGGAGTGGATAGCATTGTCTTTTTGTATATGTCTTAAAGGGGTTTATGGTCATTATAGACTATGGTATGTTTCTCAAATATATAGTGGTCAAACATGAACTACAGAGAGCATCACTTTCTCTATTTGTGAATATCAGGTTTCTGCTTCTGTTAGATATCTGGATGAGAAAGCGACAGGCTGATTATCTTAAAGGAGGACTGCTCTTAGCCCTCTGTTGCTGGAATCACAAAATACATCTACAAAAAATGTAAGTACTGGTCGATGTGTGCACAATTCCTTAAGTCTGTCAAAGGCTTTTTGTTGTGCTGGTTGCCAATGAAATTCTGCTGTACTCTCGAGTAGCTGGCATAGTGGAGCATCTACAACAATCTTTATTTATATGGCACATTTTCATACAAATAATGTATCTCAAAGTGCTTTATTGCGGATGAGAACAGTTTTTGACAGATAGTTTACTAAGCCTATAAAACAGTGGACATCATCTTTGTTGCTAGCTGATAGCATGCACTGCACTGCGTTCACTGTTACTGGGTCTGGTTTTAGTCCATCAGCTGTTATTAGATGTCCCACACATATGGCACTGTTTGACTGATGTGACAATGCTTGAAATTAAGCTTTATATTATAGCTTGTGGCCCTTTCTATTACTTTACACAGAACTATGTCATGCTACTTCATTGTAGCTGCTGCAATAAGAATATAATCCAGGATACTCACAGCTCCATCAATGTCTTTCATCATTTTGTCCATTATACGCTGAAAATGTTTCCGACCAAAGTGTAGACACAGCCATCTAAACCTTTCTATTGGTGTATTCATCTAGTTCTATTTGAAGGAACTCAGACTGTGCATCTAAAACTGAAAAGATTTTTGCTCCCATTATAGTGGAAACTTCTTCTTTGGTATGCATAGGATTATGATCCCTTTTTATGACTTTGTTCAGGTCACTGGGATCTATACAAATCCAAATCTTCCCATGGTGTACAACACATTCCATATAACTCAACCGCTCTGTAGGTTGGTCTGCTTTGGCAATGTAGCTATCCTCTACCATTTCATGGAGCTTTTCCATAATGTTTTGTTTTTGCATAGCTGCACTGGGTAAACTATGCCTTTTGCATTTCGTTTAAATTTGATTGTATATTTACCTGGCAGAGTTCCTGTGATTGATGCTATTTCAGGGAAACTATTCAATCTAACTAAGTACACCTTGCTTCACAGTGGTGTCACTTTCACTGTTTGGTTTATTCTCTGTTGGGTTACTCTATTAAGCCTAAAGCTTCCTTTGAAATGTCCCATAAGAAGTCCACAATTTCAAACTCTGCTTTAATTTCGATAGATAGATAGATAGATAGATAGATAGATAGATAGATAGATAGATAGATAGATAGATAGATAGATACTACAGCATAGAAGAGAGTACTGGCAACCACAGACTAATAGAATAATCTGCAGGAGTTTCTTACATATGTTAAAGTGGCCCAGCGTCCTCAGAAAAAAGAGACTGCTCTGCCATTCCTGAACAGAGCTTTTGTGCTCTCTGACCAGTCCAGCCTGTCATCCAACTGCACTCGGAGGTATTTATAGTTCTCGATCCACTCCACATCAACCTCTTCAATGGAGACAGGTCTCAGTGTTGTCGTCTAGACCTACACTAGTCCATGACCATCTCCTTTGTTTTGGAAGCCATACAGGGTGAAGGGGAAAGGAAAAAGAACAGTCACCTGTGGAGCGGCCGTGATAGTGATTACAGTCTGTGAGGTGCAGTTCCCCAGTCTGATAAACTGAGGTCTGTCAGTGAGGTAATCTGTAATCGAGTTCACCAGTTGTGAGTCCACTCCAATCCTGTACAGCTTGTCCCTTAGTAGGAGGGGCTTTGTGGTGTTGAAGGCATTGGAAAAGTCAAAGAAGATGATTCTCACAACACTACATTCTTTGTCCAGATGCAAGTGGGTCCTGTGGAGGAGGTAGAGAATAGCATCATCCACACCCACCTTCTCTTGTTAGACAAACTGCAATAGGGTCTAGTGTGTGATTCTCCTGTGGTCTGATGAGATGAAAAATTAGCTGCTCCAGGGTCTTCATGATATGTGATGTTAAGGCCACAGGCCTGAAGTCATTAAGTTCCCTGGATCTCACTTTTTTGGGCACTGGGTTATGACATGAGGTCTTTCACAGTGTGGGGACCCTCCCAGATCACAGGCTCAGGTTGAAGATGTGCTGAAGGGATTCTGCCAATTCAGCAGTACAGGCCATTAGAAGTCTTGGACATGCCTTATCTGGGCCAGCTACCATCCTAGGATGCAGCAACCTCAGTTCATTTCTACCCTGGTCAGCAGATATGGTGTGAGGAACAGTGGGCAAAGAAGCAAGGGGACTGTTAGCACCTTCTTATATGCTGGTGGGGAGATGGCTACAAGATCTGTACTGTCAGCCGAGGAGAGGAATGGATGAGTAGCTGTGATGGAGAAAGTGGTGGCGTGGAGTGTTTGTGGCAGTTGGAGCAGGAGCAGGGCAGTCGAACCAGTTGTAAAAGAGATTGAACTCATTTGCTCTCTCTACTAGGCCTTTGATGTGCAGCTGTTCCTTTGCTTATAGCCTGTGATGGTCTTCATACCATCCCACACCTCCTTGATGTTATTTTGCTGCAGCTTATGCTCTACCTTCTTCCTGTAGGAATCTCTAGCCACTCTTAAGTCTAACCTTATGTTTGCTCTATACACTCCTCAGCTCTGTTTAGACTTTGTTTTTGAAGGCCCTTATCATCATCACTGGTAATCCAGGGCTTATTTTTAGCAAAATAGTGTACAGTTTTAACAGGAATAACAGAGTCCATATAAAAGTTCAGATAGTCTGTCACACAGTTGGTAATTTCCTCAATATCTTCCTGCAGAACACTCAAGTAAGTAGACTCAAAACAATCTATAAGGGCATTTTAAGTTTCTGGAGACTATTTCTTGAAGGAGCGTGTGGTTGTGGGTTATCTTTGAACTAGAGGCTTCTACTGAGGGTGTAGATTAAAATAAAATGGTCAGATTTACACAGAAGGGGAAGGGGAGTGGGTTGGTAAGCATCCCTCACATTTGCATAGAGAAGGTCAATTGTCCTGTTCTTTCTGGTTTGACAATCAACATACTGAAAGAAGGAAGCCAGAGTCATGTCCAGTGAAGTATGATTGAAGTTGCCAGAAATGTCAATGAAAACAACTGAGTCTCACGATGGTTGCAAGTATGACATTACACACCTTCCCTGTGTCCACCCATGGAAGAATGTAAACAACAACTACAATGGTGTTAGAAAATTCAGGGCATGTAGTATGGATGGACACCTACTGCTAACAGTTCAATTTCCTGACAGCAGATTGTTTCCTTAAGTATTACATGCCCTGGTTTACATCATCTCATATTAGTAAACAGTGCCAGTCCCCCGACTTTGCTTTTGTCACAGCGTTTGGTGTTCCTGGCGGCTCTTATGGTGGTGAACCCTGGATTGTCCACGTTTGTATCGGTAATGTTGTCCATTAGCCATATCTCCATCAGACACAACAAACTGCACTTCCAATAGACCAGATGGTTGTTAACTAGTTTTGCTAGCTCATCTGCCTTGTTGACCAGTGAGTTTTCATTACTCATTTCCACTGATGGAATACATTGTTTATATTTCCTGTGTTTGTTTGCAAGCTTCAGCTTTACCTTAGCATCAGCCCTGTATACCCAATACCTGCTCCTCAGTTCTTCCAGAATGAGCTGCACTCTGCCAGGAGTGTGTGTAAATAAAGTTGCATCTCACTTGCATTGTAAAAAGATTCATATCCATAAATTACTTAAATAAAACACTACACAAAGACAAATAGTGAAGAAGAAACTCTACACTATAAGTAAGAAAAGAAATAAAATGAAAGAAAAAAACACCACCACACAGACATAGCTGTTAGTTTGACTGTCACTCACATTGGCCCTAGAAGTGGAAGGTCTACTGCTCCTATGGGCTTCATCTTTTGGTTAGAATAAGAATGAAGTATTCTGTTTGAGCGCTTCAGACATCCTTTGTGCAAGAGTGTCTCATAATAGTCCAGAATCAGTGTATTACACTTTTCCCCTATTATAAGCTGCACATTCTGTAACAGGACCTCTATCAGTACTGCCCACTTGTCTTCTGAAAGGTCTTTTACTGGCTGCACAATCACAGAATCAACTGCACGCATGTGACAAACAGCCAGTTAGTGGTTTGGTTTGTGACAGTATGAACAAACTGGCCTTGACCCTTGCATCTACCCTGATTCCACTTTTGTTGGGAGTGTTTGCCACACTTTGTGCAGCTTTTAGTCCGATTTGGTTGTTTCATCATGATTTTGTAATATGTGTTTTGGCTGTCCCTGATTTTATGGCTTTTTACTGATATGCAATACGTGAACATCTTCTATAACAATCTTTATTTGTCTTTGTGACAGTTCAGACTGCTGTGGAATTTCTATAGCTTTAGTCAATGTTAATTCCTCACCTTTTTCTAACAGCCTTTCCCACACTCTCCTGTCATGGACTCCTGCAATTATAGCATCAATTAACATGTCATCTGGATCAGCATACTTACAGTCCATAAGTATGAGTCATAAATCCTTCACAAAGTAGTGAAAACTCTCAGTTGCAATGTGCTTCTTCTGTTTGAAACAATGTTTGGAGATCCTTTTGTTTTTACTAGGTTGTATATAGTTAGTAAACCTATCCAAAACTATAGATGGATCTTCTTTCTCACCATCTCCCCATTCTAGCGTCTTGTGGATTTGTCTTTCTTGTTCACCAAGCCATATGCCCAACCAACCTGCTTGTTGCTTAGCTGATAAACCAGAGAGAGGACCATTGAAAACAAACATGACAGGGCTTTGAAATCTCTCAAATTCTTTATATAAATTTGCAGCATCCCAATCTATTTTGGGATATTAGAACTGTGAAGTTGCCATAATTGCTTGTGTTCCGTTTGAGCCAGATGTCTTCAGACACCATGTAATATATTGTGTGTTTAGGACACAGGTGTCGAACTCCAGTCCTGGAGGGCCGCAACGGCTACAGGTTTTCATTCTAACCCTTTTAATAATCAGTGATCTGTTTTCACTGCTAATTCACATTTTAATAGCTCTGTTAGAAGGATTCAGTCCTCTGAATTGATTTGTTTCCTCATTAAAATACTGTCAAACAGAAATGAGACGTGAAACGAGCCAACAGATGACCAGCTAAACTGGGGCTTCAATCTCCAACCAGTTTCTTAATGAGAAGCCAATTCTTGCTGTTAATTAAACCATTATTTAATTCCACAGCTTGTTGTTGCTCTCGTTCTGCCATAGCACACATTTCCAAAACTGTTGATTTTCTGTTTTTCATAAGAGCATCGTCAAAGTGTTTTGGTAAGTTTAGAGATCAACCTTACTGAGACCTTCACCTTTCTTTATTTTCAGATATTGTGTGATGTGGCAGCTTGTTTTGTGTCTCATTGTTTGGCTGCTAATTAAGAAAAATAAAACAACTAAAGGGCCCAAGTCAAGTTAATTAAAAATAAGTAATTAGCAGCAAAAACTGGTCACTAATTAAGAAGATGGTTAGAATGAAAACCTGCAGCCACTGCAGCCCTCCAGTACTGGAGTTTGGCACCCCTGGTTTAGGAAACAATA
The DNA here is from genome assembly GCF_016835505.1 of Polypterus senegalus. NCBI lineage: Eukaryota > Metazoa > Chordata > Cladistia > Polypteriformes > Polypteridae > Polypterus > Polypterus senegalus. The sequence goes on from NC_053166.1 coordinate 104,979,861, forward strand.
ATAACAAGTCAAAGGGAAGATATTTTTGGTAGAACTTGTTTCTTTAATCCGAACTTACACAAAACATAGAGTACAGGTGCCCAGAAGGAACAATAAAGACCAAATGCACATGTCACGCATTCTACACAGTACATTAAGTAAGGCAGTGTTTTCTTTTGAGAATTCTAACACAACCTAATGTGGTGTAGCAGGTCCACAACTCAGATCAAAGCCCACTTTTTAAATGAATAATCGGCGCGCTCGCGATTTAGAGAGGGGGCATGGTAGTGTGGCTGGAGCAGTTTCCGGATGATTTGTGATGCGAACAGTCCTTGCTTAAGTGCACAGGTGAGGAGTCGTCCGCATATGTGATTGTTGCCAGAAGCTGTTAATTGCCATACGTGATCCACGTCCCCGTAATATTTAATACAAGCGCGCGGCGGAAAGGGAGAAAAGAGGAAAGGAAAAGAAAGGAGAAAGAAAAGAGAGGATAGAGAAGAAAAAAGAGGAAAGGAAAGAAGAGAGAGAAGGAACGGGGGTTAATGGGGAAGTGGGTGGCAGGAAGGAGAAAGCCGGTGCGGGAGAGTGATAGCGAGAGCTGGCCCATGAAGGTGGAATGCAGATGGTAGGAGAGCCCCAGATGAGTGTTTGGCCAACTCTCGGAGTGGGCAGATTGAAGTGGTTGCTCCAGCTGAGCAATTTTGAGGAGCTGGAGTGACTGGCAGAAGGATCAACTGGCTGTTGAAGGAAGCGGAGTCAAGGAGGCTTTGGGAATTGTGGCGGGATGCTCCTTTGTCACTAGATCCGGAGGAGCAGCCATGGAAGCCACGCTACGTCCCTCAGAACCATTGTTGGCAGCTCCCCTGGGTTGCGTCGGGGCCACTTTTATGGAACACCAGAGCTCATCTTGGTTGGGCTCCATGGCCTCCGCCAGGGGTAGCTACATATAGCTGCTCGGCTTAATGAGCAAGTCTGGGTGGAAGCACAGCCAGAAGTAGGTCAACAAGCACCTGCAGCAGTTCCAGGTGGGCTATAAGAGGAGCCTGCAGCCACTACTCAGGGCGCCAGAGTCAGGAGGAGTTGGACGAATCTGCCCTGGGAGGAGTGTACAGAAGATTTTGGGGTGTTTTTCTTTTTGTTTTGAGGACTGTGTTGTGCCTGTGGGGTTTACAGGGAAGACTTGCCCCACAGGTGAAGAAAAATAAACCTTTGTGTTTATTTATACACGTGCCTTGGTGTCAGTCTGTGTCGGGTCAGTGCCAACCAAGCGCCAATATCACAGCATGTTGAGCCCCAGCGTGAGCACCCTGGCCGCTGGGGAAGGATCCCAAGTCTCAGTCCGGCTGGAGCCCGGCATAGCCGGGGATTGGAGGGCTACCGGACAAAAAAAGAAGGAACTGCCAGTAAGGAATAAGTAAGCACCAGATTTGTAAAGAAAGACTGCCTCCAGCCATTGTTTTTAACTTCGGTGTTTTAAAGGATTTTTTTCCTATTGTGCTTTTAACCTCCACAGTTCACTTGTTTTTATTGGATTATTTTATTAACTTTTAGATACACTGCACTTATCTACTTGGACACTTTGTTTTTGATTTTGCTGTTTTCAATAAAAGCACTTAGCACTTTTTGCACCATCCCCTTGCTTCATGGTTGATGTCTTCACTGCCTAGCTCATCGGTGACGTTACCGACAGTGTTGGGTTCGAGGGCTCCCTGAAGTAAGATGGGAGCATGGAACAGAACCCACATCATCACACCCAATCACCTGGAAATGTTGGTTAGAGGCTTGAGGATCCAGCAGGGCATCTTTAACCTGTTGATATAATGATTTGAGAGTATTGCTCATTATTAGACAATATTGAAATGTGTCATCAGTAATTGTGTTTAGCATTTCTGAATCCTACAATGGTGGTGGAGAAACAGGTTGTAACATACATCTGCCAATGAGAACTTCATGTGGTGAAAAGCGTGTAGTTTTGTTGGAGGTACCCCTGGTTGACATTTATGCTAGTAATAGGATAGATGACCATTTTGGTCCAGATTCTGTTTGGTCTGTTTTTTCCCTTCTCTTAATGCTGTCTTCTGTTCACACTCTCCATCACAAATTCTTCCTTAGGAGCTTAACCACTGTAGTTGTATTTGCTTGTGGTCACTGGTGTGGCTGTTACTCATCTGAAAAATACATCCATCACAAATAATCTGAACAAAGTCATTCTGAATATACAGTATATGTATGCTAGAGGGCATTTAGTTGGTCTCACTACATTCAAACTATCGGCACATACCTCTACTACTACAAAGGTGAACCCCGGGGTAAAATAATCTTTATCTACCTATAAATTACACAATTATTTATTTATCTGGGGGAAGCAATGTGCCATATCAGTGCACGCTCCCAACCTACCTGCTTGTTTGTCTATATTTTCCATAGTTTTAAAAAATGAGGAGTGGTCAGTGCACAGAGGCACTTTGGCAGCATAGAATCTAAGACATTATATAGCACCTGTGTCCTTCAGGGAACAGCTCTCAGCAGCAAACAGGAGTCAAAGAATAGTTACTGGACCATTAGATTTCTATTTAACTTTTAGAAAAGGTTACATTGGAAAAAAAGTTTGGCTCCACATTCTAAACTTCCATTTCCCAATACAAATCACTGTTAAGGTATATGTACATTTCTCCCTTGTATATTTAATCTCAGGATTTAAACTATTTCAGGCAGGAATGATAAATATTTCAAACCAGTAACGGCACACTGCACGATAACTTGCAGTAAATACACTTGACTTGAGCATTCATAGTTTTCATACTCTTTCTCTGTACGTTTAGCATTCGTTTGCTCAGAAATTGATGTGCTTGCTGCTTCCTGAACAGCTCTTCTTTCCTCCACCCTAGCGGCCCGCTGCATCTCTTCTTTCTTCTGCATTTTTTCACATTAAAACTGATTAAGTTAGTTTTTGTGTTGTAATTACTTAATACATTTTTCTTAATTTTTCACTTAAGCACCCCAATCTGCCTCGAGAATGATTAAAGATATGAAGAGGTAGGGGAAGTGACCGCGAAGGTTGGTGGGAATGAGAACGATGCACGTACGCATGCGCTGCACGGCCGCCCTGCTGCACGCTGCTGAGAGTTGATTCTAAGATACAATAAAAATAAAAAGAGTAATAAAAATCATCACCCCAAAAGCGGAAAGTAGACGTCATATAGTATATGTGTACCAAATTTCAGGTCAATAGGTGAAACGGTTTGTGAGCTACAGGTGATTTAAAATCCTGGACAGACAAACTAACAGCCACGGTAGTGTATTATATAAGAAGATTATCTAGGGCCAACAGGTGATTCATACTAAGCACATAACTTAACACATCCCTTAAATTATTCAGCAATTGTTTAGATCAGTAACTTAAGACATTTTTATTTATGTGAAACCCTCATAATCTCATGCCTTCCAAGCAAAGGACAATAAATGCCCAGGGTATTTATTACAGTAATCCCTCCTCGATCGCGGGGGTTGCATTCCAGAACCCCCCGCGATAGATGAAAAGTAAAAGTAGAAACCATATTTTTGTATAGTTATTTTTATATATTTTAAGCCCTTATAAACTCTCCCACACTGTTAACATTATTAGAGCCCTCTAGACATGAAATAACACCCTTTAGTCAAAAGTTTAAACTGTGCTCCATTACAAGACAGAGATGACAGTTCTTTCTCACAATTAAAAGAATGCAAATATATCTTTTCTTCAAAGGAGTGTCTGTATCAAGAGCAGAAAATTTAAGAGAGAGAGCGAGCGCTCGCAAAGAAAAGCAAAATAAAGCGGCATTTTTTAGAGGAGCGTCAGTATCTTCTAAGCAAACAGCCTCTGTGCAAACAGCACCTCTGCTCACACCCCCTCCGTCAGGCGCAGAGAATGTCAGAGAGGGTGAGAGAGAGGCAGAGACAAGCAAACAATCAAGCACCGCGCGGGAAGCATATCTTATAGCATTGAGGAGTTTTAGTTAATATGTAATACATGCTCTGATTGGGTAGCTTCTAAGCCATCTGCGAATAGCGTCCCTTGTATGAAATCAACTGGGCAAACAAACTGAGGAAGCATGTACCATAAATTAAAAGACGCATTGTCCGCAGAAATCCGCGAACCAGCGAAAAATCCGTGATATATATTTAGATATGCTTACATTTAAAATCCGCGATAGAGTGAAGCTGCGAAAGTCGAAGCGCGATATAGAGAGGGATTACTGTAGTCCTTTCTCATTCTTACACAGAAAATCAGACACTATATACAGTAATCCCTCCTCGATCACGGGGGTTGTGTTCCAGAGCCCCCTGCGATAGATGAAAATCCGCGAAGTAGAAACCATATGTTTGTATAGTTATTTTTATATATTTTAAGCCCTTATAAACTCTCCCACACTGTTAACATTATTAGAGCCCTCCAGACATGAAATAACACCCTTTAGTCAAAAGTTTAAACTGTGCTCCATGACAAGACAGAGATGACAGTTCTTTCTCACAATTAAAAGAATGCAAATATAACTTCTCTTCGAAGGAGTGTCTGCATTAGGAGCAGAGAATTTCAGAGAGAAAGAGAGAGAGCGCTCGCAAAGAAAAGCAAACAATCAAAAAATCAATACGTGTGCTTTTAAGTTTGCCAAAGCACCGCAATAAAGCGGCATTTTTTAGAGGAGCGTCAGTATCTTCTAAGCAAACAGCCTCTGTGCAAACAGCCCCTCTGCTCACACCCCCTCCGTCAGGCACAGAGAATGTCAGAGAGGGTGAGAGAGAGGCAGAGACAAGCAAACAATCAAGCACCGTGCGGGAAGAATATCTTATAGCATTGAGGAGTTTTGGTTAATATGTAATACATGTTCTGATTGGGTAGCTTCTAAACCATCCACCAATAGCGTCCCTTGTATGAAATCAACTGGGCAAACAAACTGAGGAAGCATGTACCATAAATTAATAGACACATTGTCCGCAGAAATCCGCGAACCAGCAAAAAATCCGTGATATATATTTAGATATGTTTACATTTAAAATCCGTGATAGAGTGAAGCCGCGAAAGTCGAAGCGCGATATAGCGAGGGATTACTGTAGTCCTTTCTCATTCTTACACAGAAAATCAGACACTATGGTTGATGGAGACTGGCCATGCCTGGCTGGACAAAGGAATGTGATAATGGACGGAGGTCCCCCATCCGATGGAGATGCCATGCCATGCCAGCAAACAGATAAAGGCGTGGCCATTGCTGACCTGGTGGAGGGTGAGATAGAACCACTGTGAGCACCATCTACAGCCCACCTCCCCATTGCTCAAGCAATGTTGAGGACAGTGGTACTGACTTACAGCAGAGAGCGGGACCAGCTCTTGCTTCTTGTTTTTTTTGCCTTCCGAGTGGTACTGCAGCTCAAAGTGGGAAAACCCGGTCGAGGCCTGTGGCACTGCCCAGAAGGCAAACAAGACAAGGGGAGTAGTTAGTTCCAGTCTCTCCAGTCTATCTGGATTACCTTTCCTAACACTAGCTTAAGTGTCTGATTAATATGCTCAACCAAACCATCCATTTAGGGATGGTAAATGGATGTCTTGAAGTGTTGGATCTGGAATAATTTGCTAACCTTGGTAAAGATGTGTCACATGAAAGTCATCCCATGGTCCATCAGGACGTCCTTAGGGATGCCAACTTGTGAAAAGACCTTCACTACTTCCAGGGAAATTAATTAAGAATTAGTTACTCACAAGGTTATAGCATCTGGTTACCAAGTGGCGTAATCCCATAGAATGAGAATATATCTATGCCCCCTGTGGAAGGGTCAAACGGACCAACAATGTCTATGCTGATGTGCTTGATGGGTATATTATGAGTGAGAGCAGAATGAGGGATGCACAGTCCCTCCAAGGTATTTAGGCCAATTGAGACTTGGAACCTACAAAAGAGGCGCACCTCCTCAATTGTGTGCTCCCAACAGGTGAGTATGAGCTAGTTTGCAGATCTCATGGGAGTAAGGATACAGAAAAAGGAGCTGGCTGCAGGTCTCTCCCCTGGTGATCCATCACCCCGTACAACAGACTGTTGTCATGAATGATGTGAGGCAAGGGCTGCCCATTTACAGAGGCAACCACTTTTCTAGCGTGCTTCAAGGAATCATTGTAACACTTCTCATGCTTGAAGGATGCTGGCAGAGAACAGAAAGAGCTGCCGTGCGACAAGTGGGTCTTGGCAGCCACCACAGACCCAGCAGTGACAGGGGCAATGCTTAAAGTGGACAAGTCGGAGTTGTGGTCTTCACTCAGCTCCAGATCTTCTAAGTGGTACTGGGTAGACGCCCCTTTACCTGCTCTTTCAATGGCTGTGCTTATCCTCCAGATGTGGTCTCCCTGTCCATGACCAGACTTGTCACTCTGGACAGACGCTCTGGTTCATCCTTGTCAGGTTTTCTTTGGGGCCTGTCTCTTCCCAGGATCACCGCATATGGCAGCCTCGGTAATACCACCACCCTTAGGCACTGCAGAATGCCTTGGACCACCAAACAGCAATTGGAGGTGGGTTATCCCTGGGACTCACCATGAATGTAGGTTAGACTGGCCCATTTACCATTATAATGTTCTGGCGGGATATAGAGACTCTCAATGATAGAAATGTTTCTGCTTGAGCTGTACAGTGCTAGGATCATGTGGCCATTCAGGCAAACTGTATCTGAAAAGGAATGCAAGAGAGGGTCAGTTGCCAGGATCTCTCGCTTCAGCGTAGGGTAATTGGCAGCCATATGCACCTTGAGATCATAATACATTGCGGTTCCTCTGTCAGAAATGGGGCAAGGAGGTGAGCCTATTTTTGTTGGGACCTGCATTTTCAGGTGGTCATCCTCTCAAAGAGAAGGGGAAAGGTCTCCATGTTTTCCAGCTATTATATCCGAACAAACAGTTGGGTGGGTCCTTGTCTCCTGTCATGGTGGGCATTGGTGGCCTTGCAGCATATTTTCACTCCGATCATGTAATGACAGGTAGACTCCTTTGAAAATTTGGGGCACCACCCGTGGGTCATTCTGTTTACTTTGAAAAAATCGTAATAAAAATAACACCAGCTACTCATTGTAAAAATGCTTATAAGATAAAGGGGATTATCAGAGAAGGACTTTAACAGAAAATTTCTCTATATGCAGATGATATGGTACTGTATATATCTAATCCACAAAATACTGTGCCTGCAGTCCTAACAGCACTTACAGAATTTCAAAAGATTTCTGGGCTCAGAATTAATTTGAACAAAAGTGTGCTCTTTACAGTGAATTCTCAAGCACACAAAATTTGATTGGACACCCTCCCTTTTATCATCACAGATCAGTTTAAATACATAGGGGTAACATCACAAGTAAACATAAGGCTCTTTATCAAAAAAATTAAGCAAGATTTGCATAGATTCCAGCATTATCTGAAGAATTAACATTGTCAAAATGAATATCCTTCCCAAGCTTCTTTTTCTATTTCAAAACATTCCAATATACACCAATAAATCATTTTTTTAAAGAAATTTGATTCAACCAAAACCTAATTTATTTGGAATTCAAAACATCCAAGTTTCAAAAAGGCGACCTCACAGAGACCTAAGGAAGAAGGTAGTATGGCTCTACCTAACTTTCAATTTTATTACTGGGCAACGGATATACAAGCTATAAAAACCTAGAAATTGACAGAAATAAGTGAGAAGACACAGGCTTGGTCTGCAATAGAAATAAAATTCTGCAGTACTTCTTTATATTCCTTGCTTTGTACTCCAATAAGTCATCGCCAATATACTAAAAACCCAATTGCGCTTCACTCACTCGGAATATGGAACCAATGTAGGAAGTATTTTAAGATAGAGAAGCTTTTATCTGTGGCACCTCTGCACAAGAACCACCTTTTTCCACCCTCTCAAACATAAGCAGTTTTTAATGTATGGAAAACATTTGGGATTAAATTACTGAGACATCTGTACATAGACAACGTCTTTGCATCGTACAAACAATTACACTCCAAATTTAACTTTCCAGCAACACATTTCTTTAACTATCTTTAAATTAGAAAGTATGTTAAGCAAAACCTACCCAATGTCCCTCACTTCCCACCTACCTCTATGCCAGAAGAAATTTTGATCACCTTGAGGATTTCTGTAATATATAAAAACATTTTAAAGTCCCTACCTTTCAAAGATCCCAGAGTATAGTGGGAAAAGGATCTCTCACTCAACATGTCAAATAAAGAATGGAAGGGAACAATGCTCAGAATTTGCTCGAGCTCCACATGTGCAATGTGTACAATTATTCAACTTAAAATTATATATCGAGCATATCTCTCTCATTTAAAGTTGTTCAAAATGTTTCCCAGGTAAGATCCAACCTGCAAATATTGCAATCAAGTTCCAGCCTCACTGGGCCATATGTTTTGAGCCTGCACCAAATTAACATCATTTTGGATAAAAATCTTTAAATGCCTCTCAGACAGCCTTGGTGACACGATCCATCCTAATCCACTAACAGCTGTGTTTGGTGTACTTCCAGATGGGCTTAAAGTGGAGAAGGACAAACAAACTGTAATTGCCTTTACTTCACTATTAGCAGATAGACTTAGCTTATTCAACTGGAAGAATCCTAACTCACCTCTTTTAAGTCAGTGGATAACTAATGTTATATATTAACTGAAGTTGGAAAAAATCTAATTCTCACTTAAAAGATCTGTAAAAAACTTTTTCAAAAACTGTCAGGATCTGATAAACAAAATTTTAGAATAAGCATTTAAATTGAGGAAGTGGATTCTCTCCCCTCTTTTTCTATTCTATCTATTTTTATTTATTTATTTACATATTTTTACTATTATTAAAGTGCTACTCTGCCGACCTAGCTCTCTTTTTCATGGGTGGGGGTTGATTTGCTTCAAACCAGTTTTGTTAAATTTGACTTACATGTATGGATGTTTTCTGATTTTAATAAAATAAAAATAAAATAAAAATATATATATATACTATATATATATAACGTAGCACCAGCAGGAAGAAAAGAAAATTATAAAATTATTATTATTGTTAAAAGAATATTATGACCACAAGGGGGTGCCACTGAGCCCCCAAATCTCAGACACTATAGTACTCCACACAGTCCCCGGTTGAAATTTTACTATAAATAAGTCACCTAATGTGCAGTAAAGATCAACCACAATTATAATCAAAGCAAGTACTTCTCTTTTTTCTCCTTTCTGAGTGTCATTCGCTGCCACCTGACTCTGACCTAGATGTGAGGAAGCAGGCTCCTTTTCAAACTTGACCCGGGTATACTTCTGGTGCCATAGCTTGTCCACTCAGGAGCACTTAAGGGTCATACAGAAAGTGAGGAGGTTTTCCCCCAACACCCAGGGACACCGACTGGGTTGCCCTTCTGGACTCCAACTCAAAAGCACCTCTGCACGTGTCCCAACTGGGCCAGCACAAGAGGACCACTGCCACCTGCTATATGGGGAATAGAACTGCTCCCAACTTCCAGCTTCCACTGGTCCAAGCATCATACTATTCCATCAAGGCACCATATGACTTCATGCTCTGGCCTCCCGGGTGGGTAAGAAGCTATCCTCCTTCCCGGCCTGGATGCCTGTTTTCTTTCTCAGACACCCACAATATATACAGTGATCTGTAGGGGGTACCACAGAGTCTGAAATCCCAATCACAACCACACAAGTCCCAGGTTCAAATGGTTTAATACAGTTCTATCCTCTTCTTTTTCTGTCTCTCTTTTCCTCCAGTCATTCCAAACAAGCTTTGCCCATCCTCCACGCCTGACTCCAATTCACCTAGGAGAAATAGAATGGTTCCATTTATGGAAGAGGAAAGAATACTTCTGGTGTCTGGGCATTGCTTGTAGGAAGTACTTTCAGGTTAGGCAGAAGCCCCACAAAGTAGGAATCACTGATTCGTGCAGTAAACCTAGCATGTCCTAGCATATCAGGGGAGTAAACAATCCAGAACAGTTGTCTCCCCTTGCATCTTTAATATATTGGCCTCCTAGCCAGGCAAGGTTCTTCAGTGCCGTACTGCCCAGATGCTAGCGTATCTCCTTCTACATTGGAATCTTCTGCACTAGTATTTTCATTACTGGTTACAATAATACATACATTTCCACATTATGCATTAGAATTTCTAACAGTACCTAGTCTATGTTATTAGTATGCAAATTTATAAATGGCCTGTATTTGATATAGTGCCTAACTAGAGTTCAAGAACCCCCCTAGGCGCTTTACAACACAACAGTCATTCACCCATTCACACACACATTCATATGCTGGTGATGATAAGCTACTATGTAGCCACAGCTGCCCTGGGGCACACTGACAGAAGTGAGGCTGCTGAACACTGGCGCCACCAATCCTTCCGACCACCACCAGCAGGCAAGGTAGGTTAAGTGTCTTGCCCAAGGACACAACAGCTGCATTCTCATGCCGGAAGCCAGGATCGAACCTGCAACCCTCCGATTGCTGGACAACCCGCTCTACCGACTGAGCTACTGCTGCCCTACAAATATATATATATAGTGAATATAAGTGAAGCCTTCCATTATCCATATAACTATTGTGATGGAACAAGGCACCAGCAAGCCCCAAACCCAAACTTGGTCACACAAATGCAGTCCTGGGTTCAAATAATGGATAGTTTACTAAGTACAATATCTCCAAAGTAACTAGAGCATAAGTTATCTCTCTCACAATCTTGTCTTCTCTCCTCTCACCACTGCACTGCCCTTGTCCAGTCGAGTGTTGCTTCCTTCTTTCCAGCTCCGACTCACCTGGACAAGGGAGTGCAGTCCCTTTTATTAAGGACCCAGGAGTACTTCAGGTGTCAGGGCTACTGTCCAATTGGGGGAAAAAATACCCCTCAGAGAGAATCTTTCCCTGTTTTCTTCTATATCGGTCAGGGAAGGGTTGGGGCTTCTCATCCAGGCAAGGAATCATCTCTTCTATTGGCTGGGATGTCCTTCCATCACCTTTCTCTCTCTTGGTCAGAATGTGTGCCCATCCAGTTATGGCCTCCCTTCCAGGTAAGGATGTAGCGGGCCTCATAGTTAGTGTTAAATGTCAGTTCTGAGTGCGTCTCGTTTCATTGTCCCGTTTGCTGTTTGTATGTGTATCAGTTAATGCCGTCCCCGAAAAGGAGGACGGATGATGGAAGGAGACCACAGCCGCAAACCTGGAAAACACTTGTTCTTAATCAATCACAGCTGTCACATAGACTATTTAAGTAATCAGGAAGGAGAAGACAAGGAGAGAAGAAGGAGAAAGGAGACCATTTTGTTTGAACCACGTTTCAACTTACTTGCTGTTTTTTCACATTGCGCCTTTTCACCAGTTTGCTTTTCATTTTGCCGGACTGTCTTTCAACTTCCATCTGCTGAGACCCCGGGGTCGATTCGCCATCCACCATACGCCAAGGAATCACAGTGAGGTTGCTCCAATCGCCGGTAAATCAAACAACGCATTTACCGCTCGTTCAGTCATCCATATTCAGGACAGTTTTATAACCGGTCTCAAATACACAATCATTCAGTATATCAGTCATTTTGTTATTCGTGTTGTGTGTTATATGTTACAGGTTGTTGCTGGGGTGGAGGGATATTTATATTTATATCTGTTTTTTGCATGTCTTGTTTCATTTAATACATTTAATCCATTTAATTTTACATCCTGTTTTTGTGTACTTACATTTACACTGTCGATTGTGGGGAAAAGTTTAATTGGTTAGAAGTACGGCTTGATAGTTAGATTATTTCTCAGTAAATTATCCAGGCCACAGGTCTTGGAGGTGTAGCTGCCGGCTGGGTAAAGGGGTTGGCCGTTACAAGGAAACTTTCCCTCTCCTGTTAGGGATGCCCATTCATCCCATGTGGCACTCACACTAATAAGAAATATTATTGTATTCTTACTCCAGCTTTTCAACCTCTAAAGGCTCATCTTTTATATGCAGAGGATTATTTTGTTTCACATTGAAAATGCACACATTTCTCATGACATAAAGGAAAGATGAGAAGAAGAAATTATTTTAAAAAAATAAAATATAGAATTTAACAAAACATTGAGTATAAATGTTCTGCTCCTTTTTATTAGTGAGCCATGTAATTCAAATATGAAAAATAGCTTTGCTAATAATATGAATTTATTTATGCAAGTAATATTTCATTTAACCCATTACTTCCTGTTATATCTAATTAATACCAGCAGTATTGTTGATGTCCATTAACTTTACTGGTATGTTCAAGGCAAGAGTGTTGAAAAATGCTGAATCTGTAGGAAAAAGAACAATCTATAATTATGTTGTTTTACCCTATTCTCTGCTCTCTGTGTTAAGTTCACAAAAGATAACCATAATGACAATTTACTATTTCAAGGATGTCTTTTATAAAAGGTTTCAATGTATGTATATGTGTTCCAGAAAGCATTAATTACAAGGTGGGAGCAATGCCCATTCGGGACATCAATCCATTACTAGGTGCACACACATTAACTTGAGTCAACATAGCAGCACCAATTCACCCAACCTGCATGTCTTTGGACAGTGAAAAAAACAAAGCATCCAGAAAAACAGATACAGGTACAACAAACAAATGCAAACTCCATACTGGGAGTAGTTGGGGTGCAAACCTCTGTCTCCTTGTTGCACAGAAACAGTCTTGATTTCTGCTCCACTATATCATTCCTATTCACACAATAGCATATGCACAGAAATAGTTAAAAGGATTGCTGTAATGAAAATTTATCTGGTCAATATTTAGAAAAATATGTTTCATTCTTCCTCCAATTTATACATTTTTACTACTTAAACAATGTTAACATAACATTTCCAAATATTTTTAACTCAAACAAGTTAACTAAACAATCTTTTAATGCCAGCTTTATATATAATATAAATAAATACACATAAACACACACACATTATAAGTGCTCAATCTCACATGCACACACACAAATCTGTCTCCTTTATACTTTATTCTAAATAAGAGTAATATCTTCTCACTGGGCTTGAACAGAAGCCTGATAAAAGATGCTATATATAATACATTTATATTTTCTTTAAACAAACTAGGAAACTTTTTGTATTTTGCTAAATATCATATACATCAACTAAAATTATTGCAGTATCTTTCTCACAGTAATTTAGAGCTCTGTTAATCTGACCATAAATGTTTCTTACTTTGTGCACACAATATACTTATTTGTTTTCAGCAATTTATCAATTTTAAATGATACTAACAACAAATATAATGTTAACGAGCTGAAAAAATACATACCAGGGGATCTCAATCATATACACACACTAATGTTTCTTTTAGCGCAGTTACCTAATCACAGCATTTCTTTTCAATCATTTCACTTTACAAAACAACCATATAATATAATTTTCCATTTTCAACCACTGCATTTAAGACCTTTCTGTTCATTCAAGTACCAGTTTCTCAAAGTCTTTCTAAATGTCACTCCTCCAAGTTTACACAAATGTCTAAGACTTTTGATGTTAACCAATGAACAGTCATTCTTTTTACATTCAAACTACACTTCTGAGAGAACTTTTAATTTGTCTTACTCTCACCAAACTCTTTAGTCAGGCACACGCCCAGTTCAGTCTAAGATGTGTGTAATTTATTATGCTTATTAATATGAATATTTGTGTTTCATTTCATTTTGCATTATTGACTATTGTTTCACAATTTTTTTAGAATGGCATTTTCAAGAGTAAATGTGACATATAACATAAATGTACTTTTTTAGGCAAAGTCCTGTTTTTCATTTATGGATGTGAAGTTGTTAACTGTAGGTAGTTTCATGATTTGTTATTACATCCATTGTTTAATCATATATTGGTTCAAAACAAAGCTAATATTTAGTTTAATTGTACTTGATTAGGTAACCCATTTATGAATGTAATTAATCAAATTTGTTCCATGGTGTGTAATAAACCCATTGTCTCATGGACTGAAACCATAGGAAATACTTCCTTACTTTGTATTTTAAGAAATCCAGTCCTGGGTACAGAACTGTAAATAATAGATAAGGACTAATTAACCATTTATCTAATTAGCTAATATTATGTTATAAGTTGTAAAGGAACCATACGTATCTTGACTTTGCTTGTTGTTTCAAAAACAATAACTTATCAGCAATTAAATATTATATAATGTAAAGGGGGGTGACTACTGATAAAAAATGAACGTGGATGATGGTGATTTTTAAAACCTTTAAAAGAAAGCATATTACACTTAAAATTTACAAAAAAATTTTCGGAAGACGTCACTTCTGAAGCAAGCCCCACTGATGACGTCACTTCTGGTTCCGGCCCCTTTGATGACATCAGTTCCTCTCAAGACCTTTAAAGTCTCCATCTTAGGCTACTATAGCCAGTTCTGTTTTGGTCTCTGTGATACGCACATCGTTTGTTTGAAAAGAACCCTTTTGCAGCTGGGAAGAACAATATACGGGTGGCTACCCCAATCCTTTATAATGTCTTGGACTCATTTTTATGACAGTGGCGTAGCCGGCAGGATGAAGTCCCAGAAGAAACCAGGACTCAGACATATAATTAACCAGGTAGGAAAGTACCGGGGCCGAGTTTCTGGGGGAGTGCGTTTGGGGGTCAGGAAGGACTCAGTACAGGCTCCGCTCCTCAAATACAACCCCGGGCTTATAACTTACCAAATGGAGAATGTGAAGGGGACATACAGGCATAGGCTGGTTTCTGGGGATAAAACAAAAAGGGCTTATTATGTTCTCTCGGAGGAGAGAACTGAGCCACCCATTGGGACTGAGGTCCCAGATAAATATGGGCTTTCCCCAGTCCAGCAGGTAAAAATAATAAAAAACTGGACTCTTGATCCAGAGAGATCAGTCCAGTAGCAGGCTATGGCCCTCTGGGAGCAGGTGGCTATGTGGCTAAGGCCATTTGAATTAACCACCTGCCAAATAGTTCAACAGGTAGCCTGTCTCCTTTTTTTAAAAGGCCTCCCTAAAAACTTTGCCCAGCCAGACTGGGGTGAATTCCATTCTATGGAAGAGCTTATAAAGCTCTTGAAAACGGCCCTCTAGTGGATTTCCTAGAGATCACATCCTACTGAATAAGTCTCTTACACATACAGTACAGGCCAAAAGTTTGGACACACGTCCTCATTCAATGTGTTTTCTTTATTTTCATGACCATTTACAGCACTCCATCACTCTCCTTCTTGGTCAAATAGCCCTTACACAGCCTGGAGGTGTGTTTGGGGTCATTGTCCTGTTGAAAAATAAATGATCGTCCAACTAACCTGACTTCTGCACAACACAACTGCTGGTCCCAACCCCATTGATAAAGCAAGAAATTCCACTAAATAACCCTGATAAGGCACACCTGTGAAGTGAAAACCATTTCAGGTGACTACCTGTTGAAGCTCATTGACAGAATGCCAAGAGTGTGCAAAGCAGTAATCAGAGCAAAGGGTGGCTATTTTGAAGAAACTAGAATATAAAACATGTTTTCAGTTATTTCACCTTTTTTGTGAAGTACATAACTCTACATGTGATCATTCATAGTTTTGATGCCTTCAGTGAGAATCTACCAATGTAAATGGTCATGAAAATAAAGAAAACACATTGAATGAGGAGGTGTGTCCAAACTTTTGGCTTGTACTGTACATTGGAGCATGTTTCTGAGTTCTGAGCGTGCAACCTACCCGGGAGCGAGGCGGGATGTAGGCGGAAGGGGGGGAGATGATTTGTGTGCTCTTGCCAACCCCCTGACGTGTTCAAATACAGGATCTGTAGTCATTAATGGTTTATAAACTCCTTGCCCTGTTTGATTCCGGCAGCAACGTTTCCATTGTTGATTGCCAATATGTTTTACCGCGACAGAGAATTAAAAAAAAGACCAGTATTAAATGTATTCACGGAGACATCCGGATGTACAACACCGCCCTATGTTTCGTGAGTCAGGGAGGATCGCTAAAAAAACATCCCATAGAGATCCATCCTAATCCTCCCTTCTCAGCGATTCTAGGACGGGACTGTTCAGAAAATAAATGCGGTAAACTATTGACTACTCCTGATAAAAACTTAGGCCTCGTTATAGATGGGGATAAGAGAGAGATATGGAAGCCCACGAGGAGGACGGGGAGATTCCTGGTCCGTCGCAGGCGAATACGTCATCCACCCGCGCCTCGACGAGTCAGGAGGAATCCCCTCCCCTTGAGGTCAGACCGGACCCTCTCTCCGACATTTTCTTTCAGTTCAAACAAACACTGGCTTCTTTTAAAAGGGAGCAGTGGAACGATGACTCCCTAAAATTTGCAAAAAATGCAGTAGTCCTTGTCAACGGCCAACGCACACACCAGCCCATGCCACAAGGACCTCATTTTGTAATAGAAAATGATCTATTATATCTGGTCGCGGAACATGGGCCGGAGGTTTGGAAACTGTTGTTAATTCCACGAACTTACCGGCGGCAGGTTTGTGAATTAGCTCACGCCCACCTCCTTGGAGGCCATTTAGGCTCTGCAAAAACTTTAGAGCGGATTAAGCTCAGATTTTATTGGCCAGGAATTAACGAGGAGGTTCACCGTTTTTGTATTTCTTGTTCAGAATGTCAATTGCGGCAGATTCCTAGAAAGGACCGTGTTCTTCTCGTTCCCCTTCCCTTAATTGATGTCCCCTTTGAACGATTCGGGGTCGATATTGCAGGACCTTTGGAGCCCTCAGCCTGAGGTCATAAATATATATTAGTCCTCGTAGATTATGCAACCCGATATCCGGAAGCTGTTCCCTTGCGCTCAGCTACATCTAAAGCAATCACATGGGAACTCGTAGGAGTATTTGCGCGTGTTGGTATTCCTAAAGAAGTTTTAACGGACCAAGGAACACCTTTTACCTCGGAGACATTCAGGGAAACGGCCAAGTTACTGAAAATAAAGCACTTAAAGACTGTGGTGTATCATCCTCAAACCGACAGTCTAGTGGAGAGGTTTAATCAGACTCTCAAGCAGATGCTTCGCAAGGTGGTCAGCGGGGATGGGAGGAATTGGGATCAACTCCTCCCCCTCGTTCTCTTTGCCTATCAGGAAGTCCCACAAGCCTCTACAGGGTTCTCTCCTTTTGAATTGTTATACGGACGACAACCCCGAGGTATATTGGATATTTTGAAAGAAGGTTGGGAAGGAGAGGCTCTTCCCTCTACAAATATTTTGGAATATATCGCACAGTTATGCGATAGATTTGAGAAAATTAGACCTATTTTAAAAAGCACAGGCCCGTTATTACGATTGTGGCACGACACTCCGAGAATTCCAGCCGGGGATTGTGTCATGGTATTAATTCCCACCTCTCATTCTAAATTACTCGCCCATTGGCAAGGCCCTTATGACATTAAGGAGAGAAAAGGATTGGTCGACTATTTGGTGAAACAACCCAATCGTAGACCAACTGAGCGGGTTTATCATGTGAACTTGCTGAAGCCGTGGAAGGAGAGGGAACCAGATCCCTCCTCCGCTCAGCCCTGCTCATTCTTTGCTCACATAGACACCCTTAATTTCGATGAGGAATTAACCTATAGACAAAGACGGGAGCTGGAATCAGCTATCCTGTCCGTCTCAGAGGTGGTGAGTGAAAAACCCGGAAGGACCTCTCTGATTGTGCACGACATAGTAACTGAACCAGGGGTTATAGTCCAAGAGCGCCCCTATAGACTTCCTGAGGCAGAAAAAGCAGAAGTGGAGCTGGAAATCAAGTGGATGTTGGAACTAGAAGTGATTGAGAAAAGTTATAGGCCCTGGTCCAGCCCAATTGTCTTGGTTAGTAAGCCTGACAGCAGTTGGAGGTTTTGCAATGACTTCCGTCGGCTTAACCAGGTCTCCCTTTTTGATGCTTATCCCATGCCTCGCGTGGATGACCTCCTCGAGAGGCTTAGACATGCTGAATTTTTTACCACACTTGACATGACAAAAGGGTACTGGCAGATTCCTTTAACGGACTCCGTGGTCAAGACCACGTTCAGCACTCCTAGCGGACACTGGCAGTATCGTGTTCTTCCATTCGGGTTACACAGGGCTCCTGCGACTTTCCAGCATCTGGTAGACAAAGTGCTCCAACCCCATAATGCATATAGTGCTGCCTATCTGGATGACGTTGTCATCTATTCCAGCACATGAAAGGAACACGTACAGCAGGTCACTGCGGTATTGTGGACACTAGGAGAAGCCGGGCTTCGTATTAATCCCAAGAAATGTTTCTTTGGATTGAAAGAAGCTAAATATTTGGGCTACCTGGTGGGTCGGGGTACTGTGAAACTACAGTGTTCAAAAATAGATGCCATTGTTAAATGGTCCCGTCCGAAAACCAAGAGGCAGGTCCAAGCCTTTCTCGGGTTAGCCGGGAACTACCGCCGGTTTTCAGAGAGAGCGGTGCCCTTGGCTGATCTTACAAAGAAGAGGGCTCCTAATCAGGTGGTATGGACTGACAAGGCAGATGCTGCAATTAGTGACTTAAAACAGGCTATGACGTCAGCACCAATATTAAAAGCTCCTAATTTTTCTCTCCCTTTTATTCTCCAGACGGATGCTTCGGACACAGGCTTGGGCGCCGTGCTGAGCCAAAGCGTCGATGGTGTTGAACACCCCATCGTGTACCTAAGCCGGAAACTGTTGGATCGAGAGACCAGGTATGCAGTGGTGGAAAGGGAAGCCCTTGCAATCAAATGGACAATTACGCAGTTGAGGTACTACCTCTTGGGCCGGGAGTTCACTCTAGTGACGGATCATGCTCCTTTACAGTGGATGGCCCTTCACAAGGAGTCAAATCCACGGGTCACTAGGTGGTTTCTTGACCTTCAACCCTACAAGTTTTCGCTTATTCATCGTAAGGGTTCTCTCCATGCCAACGCTGATGCTCTCTCTCATGCCACGACCTCTCGGTGCAGGACGCCCAGCCCGATGGGTCTGGGCTAAGGGGGGGGGGCCTTGTCACACACGTGCGAGTAGGAGGCAGCTAAAGGGCTCAAATAATTGTAATAAAACATTTGACCAGGGGGCGGCGGAGTGCGCTGACTGTCTTTCTCAGTTCCCTACAGACCTTTCCCGGGAAATCCTGCAAGGTTCCGGCGCCTCTGATGACGTCACTTCCAAAGCCGGCCCCTCTGATGACATCACTTCCGAAGCCGGCCCCTCTGATGACATCACTTCTGGTTCCGGCCCCTTTGATGGCATCAGTTCCTCTCAAGACCTTTAAAGTCTCCATCTTAGGCTACTAAAGCCAGTTTTGTTTTGGACTCTGTGATATGCACATTGTTTGTTTGAAAGAAAACCCTTTTGCAGCTGGGAAGAACAATATACAGGTGGCTGCCCCAAACCTTTATAATGTCTTGGATTCGTTTTTATGACACCATCTATAAGCTTAGAATGACGATTCTTTAAAACTTTAAAGGAACATTGAAATATCTTCATAGTACATGTTTAATTATTCCATCCATCTAGGGATCCACCCAGGGTCGTGCCAGTCCCAGGAAGCATACAGCACGAGGTTGGAACAATTCCTGAATAGGGTGCCAGTTCATCGCTGCCACTGTCCACCGTGTACACACTTTTATTAACAGAATACTTTATTTAAATTAAGTTTAAAAAGTATCTGTATAATGTAATATATATACTTTACTGCATTTTATCTGAAAAATGATATGAAGAGCTTCAAGAAGATAGCGCCTGGAAATCCAAATCGACTTAGAAGCCAGTCGTCATCATCTGTAAATATGCTCTCTCTTCTATTGAATTGAATTGAATTCCTTTATTTTTATTGTATGGTACAACGAGATTCAATATGCAAATCCTCCATAAACTTATTTTCCTATAAAATGGTAAATTAACAACAATAAAAAAAATAATAATTATAATAATAATACAATAAAAAAAACAATGAAAAATATACAATATGAAAGCATACGTTTACAGTGAGGTAATTGTTCTTAAAAATACAAGCAGTTCTACCAAGAGCACTTGATGGACTGATTGAGTGCATTTATATCTCTTGGGATGAATCTGTTTCTGAACTGCCAGGTTTGTACAGAAAAGGCTCTGAAGCGTTTGCTGAAAGGGGAAGTTCAAACAGACTGTGCGCATGGCTGACAGTATGTGCTAGAAGCTGTACCCCTATAATTCTCTCCACTCTTGACACAATCTGGGGTAGAGCTTTCCAATCAGCTGCTGTACAACTGTGATTTCACACTCAGATACAGTGGGTTAAAATACTCAGTGGTGCACTAAGAGTAGCAACACCAAAGCTGCTATAGTATTTAGAATACTGTAGTTTGGCCATTCCCTGCACCATTATATGGTTACAGGTTGATTACAATCAGATGCCTTAAAATAAAAAAACAATATGCGGTTAATGTCAGTGTATTTCATAAAGCCACATCAGGAATGTGAATCTAAAAAATAAAGGGAAGCCAACCAGGAACAGTACCATTGCTTTGATGCTGGGTGCTGCCAGTTTATAAAACCAAGCCGAAAACTTGTGTACACTGTGGTTTGAGCTGGCATGAAAATGTGTGTGGCTTTACACCAAGTTTAGTTTTTATACATTGCGATGTGAGCGTGGAAACAAGTGTATGCAACATTTTTGTGCATATACACCATTTATACATTACATACAGAACATTTATACATGTCATTTTCAGAAATTCTCAGATGACTCTATACTTTTGGGGTGTAATGATAAGGGGGATGAGAAAGAGTATAAGAGTAAGGTAAAGAACTTTCTTTCTTGGTACAGAAAGAATTGTCTGCAACTAAACATCAGCAAAACTAAGGAACTGGTTATTGACTTTCGCTACACCAAAGAGTCTCTGCATCCAGTCACTATTCAGAGACTTTACATCTTCTACAATTCAAGCTACATAGCTTAGTCTGTCAGGAAATCTGCTGGTTTAGACTTTTCTTGTCTTCTTTCATCACACTGTTAACAGAAGGAAAACTCCTCTGAGAAAGTCATTAGCACTTTTTACAAGCACAACGATGGACCAGTTACCAGAGAGACTGTAGACATCAACCCCTACCCAATTCCTTCAGTACTTTTTAAAGTGAATTTCAATCTTTAACCTTGAAAGAAATTAATTGGGAAATCACAATTAATTTCACATTGGCTCAAAAGGCAAAAGCAAATAGAGTAACAGTACCAGGACTGTTAATGAAAATCTCTTGATTTCCATTTCACTTTAGCACTCATGCATAAAAGGTTCTATAGACTCTAACAATATAAGCATAAGCATATAAACATAAGAAATGTATTTAACAAAGATGCCTCTGAAGCACACCATACATTCAATCTGTTATCACAGCTATGATTGTTAGACACATAATTTATAGTATATGAATACATAAAAGTATACTTATCATATAGCTGATAATATGTAAATCTAATATAAATTGGTTAATATATGGTATATTAGATCATCCTGTCTTAGGTTACAAAGTGAGATACATGATACTTTAGCCCAAAGTCAGGGGCTTCTTTGGGGTCTGCATACTAGAATGATCTCATCTTACTTACAGCAGTTAAAATAAAGTCAATATAACTGAAAGGTTTAGTAGACTAAAGATGTCAAAATGTTTTCCACTACATTAAACATATTAAAAACCTTAAGTAAACATCCATCCATCCATGCATTATCCAACCCGCTATATCCTAACTACAGGGTCACAGGGGTCTGCTGGAGCCAATCCCAGCCAACACAGGGTGCAAGACAGGAAAAAAACCCCGGACAGGGCGCCAGCCCAACGCAGGGCACACACACACCCACACCCACACACCAAGCACACACTAGGGACAATTTAGAATCGCCAATCCACCTAACCTGCATGTCTTTGGACTATGGAAGGAAACCAGAGTACTTCTTATATATAAACTGTTATCAGAGAACAATATCAAATTAAAATATTATAAATGATCCCCTCGGGGCGGCACAGTGATGCAGTGGGTAGCTCTGCTGCCTCGCAGTTAGGAGACCCAGGTTCACTTTGCGGGTCCTCCCTGCGTGGAGTTTGCATGTTCTCCCCATGTCAGCGTTGAGTTTCCTCTGGGTGCTCCGGTTTCCTCCAACAGACCAAAGACATGCTGGTTAGGTGCATTGGCAATTCTAAATTGTCCCTAGTGTGTGCTTGGTGTGTGAGTGTGTGTGTGTGTGCCCTGCGGTGGGCTGGGCTTGTTTCCTGCCTTGTGCCCTGTGTTGACTGGGATTGGCTCCAGCAGACCCTCGTTAGCCTGTAGTTAGGATATAGAGGGTTGGATAATGGATAGATGGATGAAATAAATAGTCTTTCACTCCAGATTGATTATTTTTGAGTAATGTGTCTCTGAGAAAAAACAGGTTTTCTATATACTTTATGTGCAAATACAACCTGATTGCCTTATATAGTGTGATATAATTTTTCAGAACTTTTTGTATAATATTTGGTATGTTTTTCTTGGCAGAGTAGTCAACATGTGCATAAAGTTAGCCCTAAAATCCTCCAGATAGAGAGATTTCTCTTCCAGGGACTCAGATAAGTGTTTATTTTGATTATCACTGTAATGTGTTCTTGTTTTACCAGGCTACAAGGAGAATGCACTTCACACTCACTAGCTGCCTGTAAAGAATAGGAATAATAAATGAAATGCACTGTGTCATGATTTAATTAAAACTGTAAAAAAAAGTGTGTGCAATGATCCATATAGTACTTGTAAATTTTAGTGATACTACTGGAAATCACTCAATGGAAGATTTTACAATACAATACAACTGATTGTGCTGTGCAATAGTGTAGAATCAATTATATTAACTTATATGATATTTAATATGTACATGAATAAATGTAAAGTAAAATGAACAAGACATTCAAACCATTTAAAAACTTTAATAATAGTTCATTTAAAACTAAACACATTGGGTAACATGAAGCAAATAATCTGCACAGATAAGTAAATTGGGACAGGGACAGTTTAATGTCTCTGACCACTTTTACAGATCTATTGCTGTGTGTGCATTTGTATGTTCATTTCTTTCTCTTCATCATCAAGCCTATGCTATGGTAGGACAAACAAGCTATCAGCAATCTTCAGAACAACAGAAAAACCAGCACCGCTCTAGAGGTCTATGCAGAAGGTACTCTGACAGACTTAATTACATTCGAGGGAAAATATGGACTGGCAGGCCAACCAGGCTAAGTGACAGAACCATGTAATTGCTGGCAGTGAAGTGGAAATGATAATCTGCTGATTCATATGATTCTACAGAAATCATAGCTTGGTTAAGAAGTCCTGCGAAAAAGGGATTTAGTTCTACGGGTAAGCAAATATTGAGCAGGCAGTCTCTAAACCTGGGGGGTCATCATGTTAAGGATGGTTAGCATTTCCCTTTGTGGTTGGGAAGCCAAAGAAGGACACTGGGAGACTGACACCTGTGTTCATGTCACTTTCCCATACACTGGGGGGCAGCATCCATTTTGGTGAGCCCCCATTTGGATACCCACAGGGCAGCATGGGAGTTGTAGTTTTGTAGGGCTACCCAGTGTGGTTCTATTGGTCCTGCCAGAGTGTGCTATTAGGAAGTGAGTGCTCTCTCTTAGGGTGGTACAGCCTAACCTGGAAGTACTTTTCAAAAGCAGTAATTTGGGACTGAAAGTACTCCCATATTAGGTTGAAAACACAGCAATCCACACAAACCAAGTAGTTGAAGTTGAGAGGAAGTGGAGAAAGCTCACCTGGGAGGAGTGGACAAAAAATTACAATGGTGTGGATTTTGTGGAAAACAATACTGTGGCGGGAATTTTCTTTAAATAAAATCATGCCTGATCCCGGACTGTCTGAGTAATTGTGCCTGGGGTTTGGAGGTCTGTGATGCCGCCTAGTGGCCACAAATTAAACAAATGCTGTATCTCATAAAATACTATTAAGTAATGGACCAAACTGGGCCAAAAACAATATGCTTAGAGTCTGTAACAAGACAAACATGATGTACATTCTCTTTTTTTTTAAGTAATAGTTGTACATGGGGTCTTAGTGTTCAGGGTGGATACCTTGGGAACTGCTTGTTTAAAAATTGTTTTAACTTTAATAACAAAACAAGCACATACTTTTCCAATGAAAATTGTAACTTTAAGATGTGAAAATACATTTTGATTTTCCACAGACACACAGAATGACAGGCATTCATACAGAAGTCATTCTGAAATCAAGTTTCCTCAATATTTTGAACATCATAGAATCAGGATCTGAACTAATTTGATAACAAATTTTTGACCTCATCACCAAAAACTGTTTACATGGAAGTAATTAAAAAAATACAAGGGCCACTAGATGGCACTTTTGATTGGGATTGTTGGAATTTTTTATGAAATACACAGCAAAATGATATTCAATGGAGAATTTGGTCTAATCATAACATTTTTAATATGTGGAAAGAGGCAACTGAATTTTGACATAAAAGTGATAAGCAATAAGATCAGTTAAAAAACAAACAATTGAAATGTTTGAGGGAAAGTTTCAACAGGTTGCTAATGATTTGAATATTCATGTATAGCAGCCCCCACCCTATATCCTATAAGATTCATCGACAGAGGCAAAGAGAGAAGATTTGTATCCATCTCTGACTACTGCTTTTGAAGATGATAGTGAATGTGTAGAGTAACAGTGGAAGCTGACTGATAGCAAAGCCGGAAATCTATGTAATCTTAAAGCATGATGGTACCAAAATATGACATGAATGTGTCAGATTGGCATTCTGAGCATCTGAACTGAACAGGAGATGGCAGTGTAAGGCAAAAAGGGTTGTCAAAAAGCAAAACATTCGGTTAGAGCCAGAAAGACCATCAGAAATGCAACTAAAACCAAGGGCAAAACTTGGGAGCAAAGTCAAAGACAAAAAAGAGATCAAAGTCTGTAAATGAAACGTGACTCTACTTGTACTTTGAACAAAAAAAAACAACAAAACAAGCATTTACAAGATCTATTTTTTATCCAACTGATGGTTAGTTCACAACTGAAATGTTGCTATATTTATAACACAGTTCTGATGACATCACAAAAAGTCATGTGATGTGATACCAGCACTGAGTAAACAAAGAATAGAATTAATCATGGATAAAAATAAACTTTGTCAAACAAATCAGCATTGTGAAAAAAAGCTTAACAAATTTTCCTTTAACAAAACAGGAGAATAATTCTGAATACACTTATAAAACATTTTAATATGAATATAATCCTGGATTACTGGTACTTCCTAATAAAAGTCAATTGCATTATAAACCATGCCCTCAAAGTTACTAGAATGAGATCATTTATAAAATACAGAGATCCTGGAACAATATGAAAGTGCTCTTTCCAGTTTTAGCTGAAAAATATTCTGTTTCAGAGAATTGGAAATTAGTCAACATAAGGTTTAAATAAAGAAAATGATATCTTATGCATATTAAGACAGTCAGATATGCTTAAACAGAATGAGAGATAAGCTCTGAGACATACATTTCTGAAACAAGCTGGTATTACTGTTACATTGTTTTTTTTTTTAGAAGGTGGAATGCTTGAAAAGAATTGTAATTGTTTAAAGGTGTTGAAAGAAAGTTTGAATGGGTGTATGTTGTATGGTACCTGAAGGGGATTTATTTGTCTGAAACATAATAATTCATGTATATTAATATTATCACTAGAATCCTTGAAGCCTGCAAAAAAAGTCATAATCCCAGACCACCTTAAATTCCTCTGTACCTCTCGATTAGCATCTTTTGTTTTGTAAATGTGTCAATCAGCACAAGCAGCCTGCTATCCCATCCCCCCACCAACGCAGCTCAAGTCGGACAAAAAGTTCTCCCAGTTCTAGTCTGTTTTCTGGTTGTGAAGTGCCGGGAATTGTATTGGGTAAATAATATATCATTATTTGGAACACATGAATTTCATGTGTGTTCCGTCTACAATGATCTGGATAAATGTAGGGTGGAGTGGTGGCTCTGAGGCTAAGGATCTGTGCTGGTATCCCGAAGGTTGCCGGTTCAAATCCCCATCACTGCCAAAAGAGATCCTACTCTGCCTGGCCCTTGAGCAAGGCCCTTAACCTGCAATTGCTCCAGGGGCGCTGTACAATGGCTGACCCTGCGCTCTGACCCCAAGGGGTATGTGAAAATGAACAAATTCCTAATACAAGAAATTGTATAAGGCAAAATAAAGAACAAAAAAAAATGTAGGATGAAATGCGAGGTAAGAAATGTTGAACATATTGCTAAACAGAAACATTTTTGTTACAATACTAATGAAACAATATTGACATTAAGTGTACAATGTGTGAAGAAGTCCAAATATTAAATAAACACTTTCACAAAATGCACAAGTATAACAAAGCAAGTGTGCTTTTATTCAAGAATATAACCAAAGAAAAAGAAATCAGGTTAGGGGACAACACTGACATGTCCACTTGGGTGGTGCAGAGGTAAGAACAGCTGTTTGCAGGTTCAATTCTGGTTCAATTCCGGGTCCTTTCTGCATTTGCTATTGTGAGCTGCACTTATTGTTACTATTACAGAATAAAACCATTTGATTTAAGTCTGTAACAGCCAGTATAAATTTATGGTACTTGTAAAGGTTAACATTTTTTTAAATTATTCAATTTCATTCTCTCAGTCACGTTTTTCTCCCCTAGATCTGACACTGTTAGTTTTCAAATAAAGACATGGTATAACAGAGGTGAACTTAGAAACGTACAGTCACACTTTAGAACAATGCAGCTGTACCAGGCATAAAGGTGAAAGATGACACCGTTTGGAAGTGGTTTGGTGTCATCCTGCCAGTGAATCTGCCACACACATGTCCTTCAACGAAACATCAGGGTCTACAGATCTTGCTACGGTATTGTGCAACGTTCTCTTTGCAATTATGCTTTTTGATGGTCTTTATATAAAAAACATTTATATGTTACTTAACATAAAAGCCACATTGAATGTTGTTTACCTATATTTATTTACTTATCTTATTCACATGTACTTTGTCAGCATGCTTATGTAGATCAAAAACAGGAAGCTCTGCAGTCTCAAACACAGGAAGCTCTGCAGTCTACTTGTGACTTTACGCTTTAGGAAGATGATTGACACATTTTCAAAACAAAGATGCTGTTGAGGAGGTGCGAAGGAATTTAAGGTGGCCCGGGATTACAACTTTTTTCATAGGCTTCAGGGATTCTAGTGTTAAAGTATTGTTGGCGCCATTTAAATTGTTTTGTCAGTTGCTGAAATCAAAGAAGACATGTTGTGTGAATAAAACTACAAATACCTTTAATTTTAGAATTAAGAGCTCTGAATTAAATTGAGAAAAAATGTAACAAAGGAACTGAATATTGTAGCATTTGGCCTTTAGGAAGTGGAACACAGATGTTATATTCAAGAGTATTATAAGTGAAATTAGGGAGGACTAATATGCTGGATTCATGTTAGTTATCTGATGTAATAACTGGTGAAACTGAAAAAGAGAGCACCATAAAAATAGTGGCAGCTGTGATCACAACATTGAAGAAAACCAAGTAAAGTGAAACTAATTAGTGAAGATGAAAAAAACCCAAACTAAAAGTGATTTCATGAGAAAGTGCACAAGAAAAATAGATGCTACTTTATGACTGAAACTAGACAAGTCAAAGCTGTCCAATGCATGGAAGTAATGAAAGACAAATTTTCGCTGTACGTGGACATCCCAATGAAGCAGATGAGAAAACTAAGTTTGAGGTTTTCAAATACTTGAAGGGAAATCTGGAAAAGAACCATTAGCACACTAACTGCTTTTGACAACCATTGACAATCCAAAAACAAATAGTTCAGAGATATATTTTTTCTCCAAGAACCGGGAAGGTAGGGAAAGAAATAACAAGTATGTTACAGATTTGGGAGTGCTACCAGTAACATGCAACTTTGGAGCAATAAACGAATGTTGCATTATTATGTATTAGTACAGCATTACTGAGTACAACCATACAACATTCCTGAATATTTTAAATAATATTTTAGTAAACCTCAATATCCCAAGCTTATATGAAAATATTGTTTCTAACATGGACAGAAAAATAAAGATGACAGGGAGATCACCAGCCGGTTCACACCAACATGATGACTAACCTCCAAACCAACAAGCTGGATGAACTGCACCACCTCACAGAGGGATCTGTGTTCTGCAATGTGTTCTACTTTACTGAGACCTGGCTGAGCTCTAACTCCCTCGATACAGCCATTCAACGTCAGGAGTTTTCTATGCACCTTTCAGACTACAACATGGCAATTACCTGCAAGACAAAGGGAATTAGTGCGAGCATTTTTATCCTGGTGCACTGATGTAGAAGCTGCCTCACAGTCCTGTTCACCAGTCTTGGAATACCTAACGATTAAGTGGCAAACACTTGATCTCTGCTACACCACAATCAAAGGTGGCTACAAGTCCATTCTATGTCCAAGATTATTATGTCTGACTACACATTGGTGCTTCTACTGCCTTTACAAAAATTTACTAAAGCATGCTGAATTGGTGATGTGGAAAGAACAGTGCTGGGCCCACATGCATAACGCCGTGCGTAGAATTCGCACTATAACATGACATAAGCACAAAAGCAGAAATGTACAAACCGGATTCCAAAAAAGTTGGGACACTAAACAAATTGTGAATAAAAACTGAATGCAATGATGTGGAGATGGCAAATGTCAATATTTTATTTGTAATAGAACGTAGATGACAGATCAAATGTTTAATCCGAGTAAATGTATCATTTTAAAGGAAAAATATTTTGATTCAAAATTTCACGGTGTCAACAAATCCCAAAAAGTTGGGACAAGTAGCAATAAGAGGCTGGAAAAAGTAAATTTAAGCATAACGAAGAGCTGGAAGACCAATTAACACTAATTAGGTCAACTGGCAACATGATTGAGTATAAAAAGAGCTTCTCAGAGTGGCAGTGTCTCTCAGAAGCCAAGATGGGTAAAGGATCACCAATTCCCACAATGTTGCGCAGAAAGATAGTGGAGCAATATCAGAAAGGTGTTACCCAGTGAAAAATTGCAAAGACTTTGCATCTATCATCATCAACTGTGCATAACATCATCCGAAGATTCAGAGAATCTGGAACAATCTCTGTGCGTAAGGGTCAAGGCCGTAAAACCATACTGGATGCCCGTGATCTCCGGGCCCTTAAACGACACTGCACCACAAACAGGAATGCTACTGTAAAGGAAATCACAGAATGGGCTCAGGAATACTTCCAGAAACCATTGTCAGTGAACACAATCCACCGTGCCATCCGCCGTTGCCAGCTGAAACTCTACAGTGCAAAGAAGAAGCCATTTCTAAGCAAGATCCACAAGCTCAGGCATTTTCACTGGGCCAGGGATCATTTAAAATGGAGTGTGGCAAAATGGAAGACTGTTCTGTGGTTAGACGAGTCATGATTCAAAGTTCTTTTTGGAAATCTGAGACGCCATGTCATCCGGACCAAAGAGGACAAGGACAACCCAAGTTGTTATCAATGCTCAGTTCAGAAGCCTGCATCTCTGATGGTATGGGGTTGCATGAGTGCGTGTGGCATGGGCAGCTTGCATGTCTGGAAAGGCACCATCAATGCAGAAAAATATATTCAGGTTCTAGAACAACATATGCTCCCATCCAGACGTCATCTCTTTCAGGGAAGACCCTGCATTTTTCAACAAGATAATGCCAGACCACATTCTGCATCAATCACAACATCATGGCTGCGTAGGAGAAGGATCCGGGTACTGAAATGGCCAGTCTGCAGTCCAGATCTTTCACCTATAGAGAACATTTGGCATCATAAAGAGGAAGGTGCGACAAAGAAGGCCCAAGACGATTGAACAGTTAGAGGCCTGTATTAGACAAGAATGGGAGAGCATTCCTATTTCTAAACTTGAGAAACTGGTCTCCTTGGTCCCCAGACGTCTGTTGAGTGTTGTAAGAAGAAGGGGAGATGCCACACAGTGGTGAAAATGGCCTTGTCCCAACTTTTTTGGGATTTGTTGACACCATGAAATTCTGAATCAACATATTTTTCCCTTAAAATGATACATTTTCTCAGTTTAAACTTTTGTTCCGTGATTTATGTTCTATTCTGAATAAAATATTAGAAGTTGGCACCTCCACATCATTGCATTCAGTTTTTATTCACGATTTGTATAGTGTCCCAACTTTTTTGGAATCCGGTTTTACTTACGTATAAAAAAAAATCCAGATGCATAAATCTGTGCGTTCGCCAACTTCCACATTCTTCCTCTACATAAATCCCGGTCAGCGTGGAAATTAATGCACTTGCACACGCCTGCTGTCCCGCCCCGTCTCCTCCCAGAATTACGCCTCCTTGAATATGTAAATCAATATAAATAGCCCTAAAGCTCAGTGTTTTGTGAAAAGACAATGGTAAAACCACGAGGAAAAATAGAACAATTTCAGTGAATACCAAGTGGAAGCAAGGAAAAACACACTATTTGTTGGTTTAAACAATGGTATAAACAAAAAAAGGAAGTTGATTGAGTGACATAACGTGTCGGAGAAACTCGAAAGCTCAAGTTCACAAAGTCGCACAGTGCCCGAAATAAAAAAAGAAGTTCTCAGATGTCAAATTCGCCGTGAAAAGCCGAGTCATAGTCCACTATCTGAGTTTCATATGAAAGCTTATTAGGGTACAGAGAAAAAAAAGGCACACAGTGGGAAAAAAGCCGAAATAATCTCGAAATTTCCACTTTAATCATGTAGTTTATTTTGACATTAAAGTAGAACATCATAAACTTCATCTTAAAATTGTTTAATTTACTAGTTTCTCAAATCCCATCGTAACTAAAGTAGCACATTAAATGCTTTGTTTTGTATTTGATCTTCTATGTGCTATATGTGTGTGAATCACTACGTGCTTCCGTGCTTTGTCTTCCTCCGACAGGACACAGAATCCATTACATTTGTAATATTACAGCTCTCTAAATAATTAAAATATTGAGATGTATACTTGATATCATTTTCATGATGATAGGAGTTAAAGCATGTTATTAAACATGGGAACATGGTGGCGCAGTGATTGTGCACGACCTTCGATAAAATTTTGCTGCATTTCATCTTAAAAATGATATCGTCATCATATGTAAATACGCGCTTTATAAAGTGGCTCAGGTTGTGCAATATTATAACTGTAGTGCAAGTTTACAGTGAGGTGATTGTACAAATAAGTACAAACAATTCTACAAGGACCACTTGATGGAGTGATTAATTGTGTTTAGAGCTCTTGGGATGAAACTCTTTCTGAACCGTGAGATCTGTAAAGGAAAGGTTTTGAAGTGTTTGCCATGTGAGACGCAGTTCAAATAGGAAGCATGGCTGAGGCAGCGTGTGTTTGATGCTGCATACCGATAATTCTCTTTCCAATCAGCTGCTCCGAGTGGTACAGTGAGAGTAATATGGAAAAAGATGATCCGCTGTGGCAACCCCTAACAGGAGCAGCTGTAAGAAGAAAAAGTGAGAGTAACAAAGCTAAAACAACTATGGCATTTGGAAGAGTTTCATCATTCTGTGGACCATTATATTGTTACAGGTTAATTACAATCAGATGCATTAAACTAATAAACAATATGTGGTTAATTTCAGTGTATTTATAAAGCCATGTCAGTAATGTGGATCTGAAAAAGAAAGATAAACCACACAGGAACAGTAGCACTGCTTTGACGCTGGGTGTCGCCAATCTGCAAAACTGAGCGGAGAACTTGCGTACGATAGGGTATGAGCTACCATGGAAATGTGCATGGCTTTACGAAAAGTTTAGGTTTTATACATCGCGGTTTGAACATGGAAACGTTCTTAGGCAACATTTCTGTGCGTACACACCGTTTATACATGAGGTCCCTGGACTCCACAGCACAAATCCAAGGTGGACTGTTTGGGTTTGACTGAGTGGTCTATACTTAAAAATTTATTCATAATTCTAGACAATCACTAATGGATTATGTCAGGTTCTGTATGCACTTGTGTGTGCCTTCCCAAACTGCCCTAGCCAAAACAAAGTCCTGGGTGAACCTGGGACTGATAAAGTGGACTACTGCTTTTAATTCCAATGACATGGCGCACTACAGGATCTCCAGGTACAAGCAATGGAGTGTGCTTAAAGTGGTAACGATACAGAATGGAAATAGGTTGGAAAATTATTTAAACAGAAGCAATCCACATTGTGAAAAGTTCTGCAGGTTATCACAGAGTGCAAAACCTGTGCCCATGGATGCTCATGCCTCACTACTAAATTATCTGAATGACTTTGCCTCTTTGCCTCTTTTGAGTCTCAAAATTCAGATTGTTGTGTAAGTATTGTGATTTTTCCAGTTCTTCAGCTGTTAGAGTGAATCTGCAGGTTTTGGAGACCGAATAAAAACTTTAATTGGGTTAAACCCCACAAAGCTGCAGTTCCAGATGGAATTCCATTCTGTGTCCTAAAGGAATGCAACACCCAGGTGTCAAGCATGTATGCCAACATCTTTAGCTTGTCCCTGCCTTTGTAAATGGTGTCACTGTGTTTCAAGAAAACTTCATTTGCTCCTGTGCTAAAGAAATTTTCTGTTTTCTGCCTAACTGATTCTCAATCCATCTCATTAACTTTCATGGTGATTAAGTGTCTGGAGAAACTGGTTGTGATCCACAGTTACCACATCATCTCTGCTATCCTGGATCCTCTACAATAAGCATAATGGTGCAACAGATGTGTGGATGATGCCATTTCCTTCACCCTGCACACTGCTTTGGGACATCTGGAAAGGAAAAACACCTATGTCAGTGTAAGAGCCATTTGTTAGTTAGCTGGGTTTTGTTAAATTGATAGAAGTAATTCCCTAGTTATCTTAAAATTTTTGCCTATATATTAGTGCATAGTCAAAGGGAGGTTATGTTATAATCCCTATAAGCTTACTTGTAAATGGAATATTCTAATTATTTCTTGTAATTCTGACTAGAAACTAGTTCAGTCTATGATCTACCTTGCAGTTGGTAAGGCATGGAGGGCAAACAGTTTCAAACCATACTGAATGTATTGAATGTATTGAACTTCCTAAACATATTGAAGTGAAGCCAATGTAAGTTAACCATAGAAAAGTAACATGACTTTTAAGAATGGAAAGTAACTGAAGTTTAACATGAGAAAGCTAAGATTGTAATGAAACAGAGAAGCAACCTTTTTCCATTTTGCTTTTAAATCTGTGTGTGTAATAACTTTTTCCTGAATTTTTGTGATTTGTTCTTTTTTAAATTTTTACTAAATGTTTTTTTTTATTTTTTTTTTTAAAAACTATATTGGACTGTGGATTTTCTTTTGTTATGTATTTGACTCATGCTGGATCCTGTCTTGCCAAAACAGTAGCTGTTGTGATTTTGGGCACTTGGAAGAGTCACAGCTACACTTTAAGTTTGAAACTCTTTGCCCCCCATGCCTTTCAAACTGCAAAGCAGATCATGCAAGCTTTATCAGGGCATTTGACCAAGCTGTAGGGAACATGTTGGAGAGCCCTCAAGATAAAATAGATTACTTAGTGCAGTATACCAAGAGGATGACTATATTAAATCATTAAAGGCTGTATGCACTTGTCACCAGAAGATGGTTACATAGAAGCCAGGAAGCAGCTTGAGAGTTATTATGGAAAACAGATACAGATATCTGATGCATACCGGGACAAAGCAATGAAGTAGCTTCAAATAAAGTCAGATGATGGAGCAGCACTGAGAAACTATGCAGCTTTCCTTACAAGTTGTATGAGTGCTATGTCCAATGTGAAGTATGGACAAGAATATGACAGCAATGCAAACATTTACTTTACTTTCAAAGGTTTCCTACCAATTGTAAAGTAAATTATAGCTTACTAGCCAACCTGCGGCGTAGCATACACCGCATAATCAGGCCGCTTTTTAAATGATTTTTAAGCACAGAGGAAAAAATAAACATTTGAAAAATCCGTAATTTAATAAACCACCAAGAAAAATAACATTGCAACAATGCACGCTACGAACCAACATACAATTGTCCGTGACTGAAAACCGGAGGAGCGACGTCGCGCTTTCTCCTTCCAAAGCGAAGGACGGGGTTGAACGGTGCTTGTTCAGTACGCACTGCCCGCTTATGTGCCCCCCCCAACTCCCTACCTGAGTCGCTTTCGTCTGTGTACAGTCCACACGCACCTGTGAGTTACGTTGACTGTTAATTTTCCAAACACCGCCTCAGTCAGTTTCCACGTTGATTTTTCATTGTTCTTTGCGGTTCCGGCTGCTTTTTTTTATATATATAATCCACCAAGTCACCCGATCATGGGGAGCTTTACAAAGGGCAGGGACGTAATCAGTGCGAGCGTATGACCCGCACGTACTGGGAATTTCTCGTTCGTGGGGAACAATTGGAAGCCACGGTCTCCATCACGAATGGGGTTCAACGGCTTACCCACGCCGGGTAGACACACGTTGATCCATTCAGTGTAGCGCGTGTGCAGTACCGGACATACAAGTGCATCACAGACCTGTTAATGCTCAATCTCACGTGGCTGAAAGCCACTTGTCCCTCTAAGAATTTGGACGCCGACCGCTGTTGGGTTGTGTAACTATTTAGCAGGCGGGAGTCTCGTTCATTTTCGAAAATAACCAGCCAAATCGCTCCACCAACTAAGAACTGCCATGCACCACCACCCACAGAATCGAGAAAGAGCTATCAATCTGTCAATCCTCAATCCTGAGGTTTCCTGTGTTGAGTCAAATGAAGCGAAAGGCTCCACACCTGGTGGTGCCCTTCCGTCAATTCCTTTAAGTTTCAGCTTTGTAACCATACTCCCCCCTGAACCCAAAGACTTTGGTAACCCGGTTGGCTGCCCGGCGGGTCATGGAAATGACGCCGCCGGATCGCCTGTTGCGGGGCCTGCATTGGTGAAGCAGGTGAGACGGTAATGAAACAGAGGCACAGGGCTTATTGGTTTTTCAAGACTGCTTCCTTCATTGGGTTTTAACCAATGCACGGAATGAACCAACACACAATCGTCCGTGCGGCGCTCAGGGTGGAATGAGTGGAGAGGAGAAGGACATCCACTCCGCTCCCTCCGCCATGCTAGTCTGCTGATTTCTCGTTCAGTATACACTGCCTGCTCATGTGCCCACCTCCAACTCGTCGAGTCTTTGTACAATCCTGATGCACCTGTGACTCACGTAGACTTTTCATTGCTCTGTGTGGTTTTGGCTGCCTTTCTATACATAATCCACCAAGACACCCAACCACGGTGGGAGGGGGGTGTGTACAAAGTGCAGGAGTATCTAAGAAGACGCATGTTTGTCGCAGATGCGAATTGCTGTATGTAGCGTGTTAAGCAGTTTGCTATAGTGCACGTGGTCGTGCGTCATAACCGAAAACTCGTTTTTTAAAGACTGCTCACTTCATTGTGTTTTAACCTCAGTTGTAAAGGAACGTTTTAAGGATCCCATGGGATACCCCTCGCAAACAGTTTTAGACGCCGCATATGGCGATTCACCTCTGCGAGCAACATGCCTCTATTAACAGTCAACGTGGGTCGGAGCTGCATGTGACCTCTACGACAGACGAATATAAATGACGCCGGTTTTTCTGTGTCGTCGCATCCGAGTTGGTGGGCGTGGCTCTGTGAGTTGTTGTCGTATCCAATGGTCTTGGAGTTGGTGGGCGTGGCTCCTTCCTGCGTGTGCCATAGTTGTCTCACTTGTCGGCGGCTTAGTGAATCCACGCCCCTTCCGGCGTGCTTTCCATGGTTGTCTTGCCTTAGTGAATTATATATATAGATGATATTAAGGGAAAAAACACAGAAAGGCACAATTTACTGGCCTAGTCGACTTTCTACATAAACAGGCTAAAAAATCTTTGCATCCTGTGCATGGAAAAAACAATTAAAGCCATATATCCAAGAAGAAAAAGAAAAAAAAAAACTACAAAGAGAAGTATCTCCTGAAAAGTGGCCTGAGTAGAAATAGCTTTGCTACAAATCTTATAGTTGCTGCTGAAAACGGGACTTAAGACATCACAGTCATCACAGTCTTTAAACCCTGTCTACTTTTCAACAAATGTCACACCCTTGTTGAATGCAGTAAGATCAAGGGCCTCATCTATAAACGATGCGTACACACAAAAATGTTGCGTTCACCAGTTTCCACACTCACATCGTGATGTATAAAAACTAAACTTGGTGTAAAGCCACACACATTTTCATGCTAGCTCAATCCCTGGCATACGTAAGTTATCCTCTCGGTTTTGTAAACTGATGGCACCCAGCATCAGAGCAGTGCTACTGTTTCAGAGTAGTTTCCCTTACTTTTTTAGATCCACATCCCTGACACAGCTTTATCAAATACACTGAAATTAACCGCATATAATTTATTAGTTTAAGGCATCTGATTGTAATTAACCTTTAACAATATAATGGTTCAAGTAATGGCCAATCTATTCCAAATAACATAGCTGCTTTAGTGTTGTTACTGTCACTGCACCACTCTGAGTATTTATTCCATTGTATCTGAGTGTGGAATCACAGCTGTACAGCAGATGATCGGAAAGAGAATTATCGGGATACTGCATCAAGCACACACTTCCTCAGCCATGCACACAGTCTATTTAAACTTCACCCATACAACAAATGCTTCAGAGTCTTTCCTGTAGGGACCTCGTGGTTCAAAAGCAGTTTCATCTCAAGAACTATAAATGTACTCAATCAGTCCATCAAGTGCTCCTGGCAGAACTGTTTGTACTTATAAGTACAATTACCTCACTGTAAAATTGTGATACAATTATAATATTGCACAACCTGAGCCACTTTATGAAGCTCATATTTATACATGTGAAGACGACTGGCTTCTAAGTTGATTTAGATTTCCAAGCTCTATCTTCTTGGAGCTGTTGATATCATTTTTAAGGTGAAAGTATGTTTATTACATTATACAGATAAAAGTTTAACATCATTTAAATAATTATTAGGGTTAGTAACTAAACATGTGAGGACACAGTGGACAGCAGTAGCAATGAACTGGTGCCCCATTCAGGGATTTTTCCTGTCTCACACTGTATGCTTGCTGGGGCTGGCACACCCCTGGATAGACAGATGGATAGAATAATTAAACGTACTGTGAAGATATTTCAATGTTCCTTAACAATTCTGAAGAATTGATTGTCTGGCGATTAGTTACTTGGAGAAAGATAAGTAAGGACTGGAATTGGGGGTTAGTATGTTTAAAAGAGACAGTACTGCTGCAATAAATTATTTCATCGAAGGTCATGCACGGCGCAGCAAGCATCTTGCGGGTGGCAGGAACAATCTCTGGATTGGCTGCCAGTTCATCACTATCACCACTCCACTGTGTTCCTATGTTTAATACATGCTTTAATTCTTGTCATCATGAAAATGATATCAAGTATACATCTTAGTATTTAAATTGTTCAGCGAGCTGTGATATCATGAATGAAATGTATTCTGTGTTCTGTCGGAGGAAGAGAAAGCCTGTTTATTAAGCACGTAGTGATTCACACACATAGAGCACATAGAAGAACACATACAAAACAAAGCATTTAACGTGCTACTTTAGTTACGATGGGATTTGAGAAACTAGTAACTTAAATGATTTTAAAATGAAGTTAATGACGTTCTACTTTAATGACAAAATAAACTATGTGATTAATGAAGAAATTTCGAGATTAAAGTTGACATTTCAAGCTTTTTTCCCCCACTGTATCCCTATTTTTTCTTTTATCTGTACCCTAATAAGCTTCCATATGACGCTCAGATGGTGGGCTGTGACTTGCTTTTTCACAGCGACTTTGATATCTGACAACTTTTTTATTTCGAGCACTGTGCGACTCTGTGAACTTGAGCTTTCCAGTTTCTCCAACACTCTATGCCACTCGATCAACTTCCTTTTGCTGTTTATACCACTGTTTACACCAACAAAACATATGCCTCCACTTGGTATTCGCTGAAATTCTTCTGTTTTCCCCCGTGCTTTTGCCATTGTCTTTTCACAGAACGCTTAACTTAAAGGCTATTTTTATTGATTTACATATTCAAAGAGGCGTAATTCAGGCAGGAGATGGGGTGGGATGGCAGGCGCCTGCACGTGCGTTACTTTTTACACTGACCAGTATTTATTTAGCGGAAAAACGTGGTAGTTGCCGTACACAGATTTATGCATCTGGATTTTTTTGTCCATATGCACATTTCCACTTTTGTCCATATGCCATTTTTAGTGTGAATTCTACACACAGGGTTATGCATGAGACCCCAGGAAACTACCAAATGGAGGTAGGATTGAATCCTTGAAATCTAATTGTTTATGCTTTAGGAGACCTTACTAAAGATGATTCAATTTAAATAATGATACAACGCCTTCGATGTTAGCCACAAACATTTAGTAAACTGCCTGCTCCCCAGTACACCATGGCACACACACCCCGAAAAGCCCACTCACTTGAAACCCCAGCTTTACTACTCCCAATAGGGATGCAGTATAGTAATACTATATGGGAGCACATATATAATATATAAATGTAATAACAATCTCATATTTTTCCTTTTGTTAAGTAGAAAAAAATAAAAAGTAAAAAATTCATTAATGTTTTTTGCACTGTAGAACTAATAAGTTACAAACTCCAAAAAAAAGTGTTATAATAATCAATTAATATACCACATTCTTTCTTTAAGCACTTTTAAAAGTTCAAAAGGAGATGTTCCTTTTTTGAAAGTCAGTCAGCAAGCTGCTCCTTTATAGGTGACCACAAAACTTTTTTTAATCTTGAATAAGTTCTTTTATATATATTATATTATATTATATTATATTATATTATATTATATTATATTATATTATATTATATTAACCTCAGACAAAATCTTTTCTCTCTTACAGGCTTGGTTGACTGAATTGTTTCTACCAAAGAGTAGTTGTCTGTAAAATAAATTATCTGGACTCTGAAAGAAGAGTAGAAAGAAAGATTGCACTGTCAATGCCATCAGACATTGCTAGGGTTTCTCCTGCCAAAGTATTACATACTACTCTTTTGATTCTACCAAGAAAGGGGTGAGAACCATCCTTCTTCCCCTGCCAAGATAATAAAGTGTTTTTGTGTGCCACCATCAGGAGGATTTCCCAGTGAGGGATCAATGAAAACAACTAATCTCAATAACTCTTCCCTTCATGGGTGTAGAAATGTTAAGGCCACTTTCACAGAATAAATTTTGCGAATGACCTTGTTGGCCTTATGGATTCTTTGTACAACAGCAGGTTGTGTGCTTGATGCTAAGATGCAGGCATCAAACATTACATCATGTCTGCTTTTTCTGGCAATGGAGATAATCTGAATTTAGTTGTTTCAGTTCAGCTCCACTGAGAGAGGCATCACTTTTCATGGCCCTTGAAGGTTCTATGGCAATGATGTGAAGATTATCTGTGTATGTTTCTAGCTGTATATCTAATAGGTCAGTGACACAAATTTCAGTCTCACATACTTGAAGTGATCATGCCTTTCATGACCAATCTGAAAAGCTGATCTAATATATGGAATGACTGAGTATTATGGTGTATAAAATCTACAAATTATTCTCTATATTTTTATTATATTTTGCTCAGTCCCAACAAGATGAATTGGGATGCAGGACACTT
Organism: Polypterus senegalus; assembly: GCF_016835505.1. Classification (NCBI taxonomy): domain Eukaryota; kingdom Metazoa; phylum Chordata; class Cladistia; order Polypteriformes; family Polypteridae; genus Polypterus; species Polypterus senegalus. Next base: position 105,019,525 of record NC_053166.1, read on the forward strand.
GTGTAGGCAATCTACAGTATACTAATAAAAGGCAAAGCCCTCACTGACTGACTGACTCACTCACTCACTCACTCACTCACACACTCACTCACTCACTCACTCACTCACTCACTCACTCACTCGCTGAAATTTGAATGGAATTACTGAAATAAATCAACTTTGTCATGATATTCTAATTTTATGACCGGCACCTGTATATATCTATACTAATAAAAGGCAAAGCCCTCACTGACTGACTCACTGACTCATCACTAATTCTCCAACTTCCCGTGTAGGTAGGTAAATTTGGCAGGCTCATTCCTTACAGCTTACTTACAAAACTTGGGCAAGTTTCGAAATTCTTCGCATAATGGTCATAACTGGAACCTAATTTTTGTCGATATACTGTAATAGACTGCAGCTCGATGGCTGTGGGAGGCGGAGTTGCGTCTTGCATCATCACGCCTCCCACGTAATTGAGTGCCTGCCCATATAAGGTAAATATTCGTGGGTCAAGGACTGTGCTTAGCATATTCATAAGTAAAAATATCTGAATCACAAACTGATTTTAATTATATTTTGTCCATGAATACTTATTAAATAATTCCAAATAGTCTGTCCACTTCCTTTCATAGCTTTTTCGATGGTTGTGCTGCTTCCAGGCATGTATTTTTGTATTAAAGTATTTAACCAATCACATTTCAGCCATCATTTGTTGCCAGGCAGAGAGGCCTTCACAATCTGTTGTGCAGGCACTCTAACACAGAATAAATGTCGATTAACCTGTTGCTTCAACCAATCAGATTTTGAGTTGGTGTCAGTAGGGCCCTCTAGCAGGCGTACGGCAATATCACCGTATTCAGACCCATTGATTGGATAGAAGCTGATATGAGGAACTCTACAAGGCCACTGAACGCACTGCAAGTGCTCCGAGCACAAGATCCTCACGCGCACTATGGTCAACTCCATGGCTGGATTCTGGACAATATTATTTGCCAGACACAGACCAGATTTCAAGACCATGAAAACCTCATATTTGTCACGCTCCTCGAACCCCAGACGTTTCGGGAATACAAGAAAAATTTCACGCATGCTGCCTTCTCCAGTTTAACACAAGAGCCACAGAGCTCTTTTTGATCTGTCTCGGCTAAAAACAGAACTGACTGTAATGTATACCATGGATGATTTTTTAGGAAAATCTCCCACTGATCTCCTTGACTTCCTTCATCAGAAAAATCTGAATGAGAGCATGGGGCAGCTGTTCACATTGGTATATTTGGCAGTGACCATTCCCGTGTACACTGCTTCTGTCGTGCGGACATTTTCAGCCCTAAAGCGAATTAAAACTTATGCCAGAAATACAACAGGGCAGGTTCAACTTTCAGCATTAGCTTCGATGGCGATAGAAAGGGACTTTTTGATGGAACTGAAGCACACGGATAATCCGTACGACAGAGTAATTAAACTGTTTTTGGGGAAAGAGAGGAGGATGGATGTTGTTTACAAATATTCTGAATTTTTGGTGAGTAAAATGTTGCGATTTTCCTAAATAATATTGCAAGTTTATGAGTTATTATTGATGTTTTTCATCTGTGTCGCGACTGTGGCTGCAGTAGAAAGGAACTTGCTCACCCCTGGTTTGTCTATTCAATAAAGGCATTTATTGTGGCTACAGGAGTTATCTTATATATATACTACATACTGTCAAATAAACGAACCACATCCCGTGGTACAACACAAGAGGCTTCACCTCTAGCGCTGAGGTCTGAGGTTCGATTCCTGAGAAGGGGTGCAGTGAGTGTGTATGCATGGTGAGCCCAGAATTAGGGTGAAACACGTGCTGCGTACTCTTTGCATTATTTGACAGTAAAACTATTTCAATATATATTTATGTGAAAAGGTTCAATATTAAAGACACCTGGTGCCACACTCTAATCAGCTAATTAACTCAAAACACCTGCAAAAGCCTTTAAATGGTCTCTCAGTCTAGTTCTGTAGGCTACACAATCATGAGGAAGACTGCTGACTTGACAGTTGTCCAAAAGACGACCATTGACACCTTGCACAAGGAGGGCAAGACACAAAATGTCATTGCTAAAGAGGCTGGCTGTTCACAGAGCTCTGTGTCCAAGCACATTAATAGAGAGGCAAAGGGACGGACAAGATGTGGTAGAAAAAAGTGTACAATCAATAGGGATAACCGCACCCTGGAGAGGATTGTGAAACAAAACCCATTCAAAACTGTGGGGGAGATTCACAAAGAGTGGACTGCAGCTGGAGTCAGTGCTTCAAGAATCACCACGCACAGACGTATGCAAAACATGGGTTTCAGCTGTTGCAATCCTTGTGTCAAGCCACTCTTGAACAAGAGACAGCGTGAGAAGTGTCTCGACTGGACTGCTGCTGTGTGGTCCAAAGTTATGTTCTCTGATGAAAGTAAATTTTGCATTTCCTTTGGAAATCAAGGTCCCAGAGTCTGGAGGAAGCGAGGAGAGGCACAGAATCCACGTTGCTTGAAGTCCAGTGTAAAGTTTCCACAGTCAGTGATGGTTTGGGGTGCCATGTCATCTGCTGGTGTTGGTCCATTGTGTTTTCTGAGGTCCAAGGTCAACACAGCCGTCTACCAGGAAGTTTTAGAGCACTTCATGCTTCCTGCTGCTGACGAACTTTATGGAGAGGCAGATGTAATTTTCCAACAGGACCTGGCACCTGCACAAAGTGCCAAAACTACCAGTACCTGGTTTAAGGACCATGGTATCCCTGTTCTTGATTGGCCAGCAAACTCGCCTGACCTTAACCCCATAGAAAATCTATGGGGTATTGTGAAGAGGAAGATGCAATACACCAGACCCAACAATTCAGAAGAGCTGAAGGCCACTATCAGAGCAATATGGGCTCTCATAACATCTGAGCCGTGCCACAGACTGATCGACTCCATGCCACGCCACATTGCTACAGTAATCCAGGCCAAAGGAGCCCCAACTAAATATCGAGTGCTGTACATGCTCATACTTTTTATGTTCATACCTTTCAGTTGGCCAACATTTCTAAAAATCCTTTTTTTGCATTGGTCTTAATTGATATTCTAATTTTCCGAGATACTGAATTTGGGACTTTCAAGTCAGTTGTCAGTTATAATCATCAAAATTAAAAGAAATAAACATTTGAAATACATCAGTCTGTGTGTAATGAATGAATCTAATATACAAGTTTCACTTTTTGAATGGAATTACTGAAATAAATCAACTTTGTCATGATATTCTAATTTTATGACCGGCACCTGTATATATCTATACTAATAAAAGGCAAAGCCCTCACTGACTGACTCACTGACTCATCACTAATTCTCCAACTTCCCGTGTAGGTAGGTAAATTTGGCAGGCTCATTCCTTACAGCTTACAAAAGTTGGGCAGGTTTCATTTTGAAATTCTACGCGTAATGGTCATAACTGGAAGCTATTTTTCTCCATATACTGTAATGGAGTTGAGCTGAATGGCCGTGGGGGGCGGAGTTTCGTGTGACATCATCACACCTCCCACATAATCATGTGAACTGACTATCAACGCAGTATGTAGAAAACCAGGAAGAGCTCAAAAAAGCGCTGAAGAAAACATGCATTATATAATTGAGAAGGCAGCAAAACAATAAGAAGCGAGCGAGTGAGATATAAAACCATATTCAGCGGCTCACGTGAACTGACGCAGTGCGCAGACAAAAAGCAACAGTTCCAAAGAGTGCTAAACAAAAACCGAATTACACTGCTACGCTCAAAAAGATAAACCCCACGCCGTGGCGCAATTGTCGAGGCTTCGCCTCTAGCGCCAACGTCCGAAGTTCGATTCCCGAGAGGGGATGCACTGAGTATATACGCATGCATTTTTATTCATTTTACCTTCACATCCCCTTGGTTTGAGACGTATGAAGAAAAGGCAAAAAGACAAATCACCAATTGAAGCTTTATGAATAATGGATACTTTATTCGCGATCAATGATTGTTTTGGTAAAGCCATACTCAGTGTATTCATTAGATGAACGGTAAAAAAGTAAGAGCGAGGGGAGGGTAACTTATTGAGGCATGCAGGCAAAACCACAATAGCACGTGGGCTTGATGTACTGTAGTGCGCCAACTCGATCTGAATTGCGCGATCACATTCGAAAAAATATATCTTTTCAGGTTCTATTTAGTCCATATGTTCAAACTCAACGCCCACGGGCCACATCCGCCCGGCGTGTAATTAAATCCGGCCCGCAAGATCATTTTATATACTGTATTATTGTTATTAATGGCCCGGGGATATGAAACGCTGGTAACACAATAAACTACAGATCCCATAATGCAGCGCTTCAGCTGCCTTGCCGAACACTTACGCGTTAATCAAGTCTAGCTTATGATGCTGCAAGTTATTGCAAAGCTAGCCCACACATGCCAAGAGAAAAGGTGATTCTGAACATAGAGCCTTTAAAACCGATGGGAGGCTGAGTATATGTTTACTGACATTGCCGGTAAACCCGTGTGTCTCATTTGTGGAGCTAATGTGGCTGTAATTACAGAATTTAATCTAAGACGGCACTATGAGACAAAACATCAAGATAACCTGAAAGACCTGAATGCAATGCACAAGATACAGAAAGCAGAAGAGTTAAAGAAGAATCTGACACTTCAGCAGACGTTTTACCGTGCAAAATCACAAAGTGATTTCAAGTGAAGCTACTTTTATGGGAGACACAAATGCACCAGTGCAACTTGCCCCACTTTCCCTGTTGCCAAGTAATGTTGAACCAAGTCGGCACAACGGTGTTCCCAAATCGCACTTTGCTGATAAACTGAGCGCACTGTGCACTGAGTTCGCACGGCGCTTTGGTGACTTTGAAGAACAAAAAGAATTTTGAGTTGTTTCAACCCATTTGCCGTCGATGTGGAAACTGCACCTGTGCAGATTCAGATGGAGGTGATTGAGCTGCAGTGTAATGGCACACTGAAGGCAAAGTACGATACTGCAGGGCCCGCACAGTTTATTCACTCCATTCCGCACAAATGCTCCAGCTCGTCTACATGCGGCTCGAACCTTGTGCATGTTTGGTAGCACATATCTGTGTGAGAAGCTCTTCTCAGTCATGAAGACTAACAAAACAGCACACAGGAGTCGCCTCACTGATGAGCACCTGCAGTCCATCCTGAGAATCTCCACAACACAGAACCTCACACCAAACATAAACGAACTTGTTGCCAAAAAAAGATGCCAGCGTCCAGCTCTGATAAAATGACATAAGAGCAAAGACAACTGAATGATTTGATTTGTTATTGCTGAAAAGAACACATTTTATTTATATTTCCAGGTTTTGTTATGCACCATGTTCATATTTGAATTTGTATAATTTTGACAGGATATATTTTTATGGAGAGCAAAATCTTTTGGGATATTTAAAATTTAAGTTTATTTTTATATAAAATTACATAAGAGTAAAGAAATTTGAATGTTTGTTCTTTTAACATTTACTTTATTTCTAACTTGTATAATTTAGACAGGATATATTTTTATGGAGAGCAAAATATTATAAGTTATTTAAGGTTTGAGTTGATTTATTCCTGGAATAATATTCTGTCGACTAAATAAAAATTCCTTCTATTTAAAATTTAAATAGAACTTGAACAGAAACGTATAATCATAATATCCACGCAGACTTGCACGTAAGAGCGGAGTCATCCGTTTTAACAAGCAGCGTATTGCACTGATACGAAATAGCCTGCCCATTTAATTATTTAGGAATGGATAAATAAATTAAGATTTTGTACAAATAATGTTTTTCATTTTTCTTCCTTCATGGATTCTGGCACCCCCAGCAACAGTTGCTCGTACCCCAAAGACTGTATATATGTATGTGTGTATATGTATATATGTATGTATGTTTATATATATGTGTGTATGTATATATATATATGTATGTGTGTATGTATATGTATGTGTGTATATGTATATATGTATGTATGTTTATATATATGTGTGTATGTATATATTGTGACAACTGGCCCCGGCACAGACAGACGGACATCATATTTTTCCCACACACTATTTATTTATATACACTATATACAAGGTCTTTGCTCACGTGCACCCCCAGTGCCTTCTCGCACCGAATTCCCCAAAAGTCCAGGCCCACAGTCCTTAGTGCCTTCCTGGCAGCCTCCTGTCCTCGCTCTCAGCTCAGTCTGCTTCCTCCCGACTTCCACCAATGACTGGAGGGAGGCGGCCCCTTAAATAAGGCTCCCGGATGAGCCCCAGGTGTTCCGTCCTTAGCCACGCCCAAGCGTGGCGGAAGTGTCGGCTGTCTTCCTGGCAGCTCTCCGGGTGCCACACAAAGTCTTCCCCCCGGCACTTCCTGGTGTGGCGGAAGTGCCGGGCTCCCGGGATAATTAGGCACCGGGGCGCCGCCTGGCGGTGGCCACGGGTCCGCTACAGGGCTGGGCTTCCATGCCCTGTACCCGAGGCCCCTGCCTAACCAGGACGGACGCCCCACTCTGTCTGGAGGAGGCACTCGCCTCCTCACGTCCTCCAAGGTGTCCCGGCGGGCTCCAGCCCCAGCCGCCAACCGTGCACGGGATAAACCGGCATCGAGCGCCGCCTGGCGTTGACCAGGGGCCCCTACAGGGCTGGGCTTCCATGCCCTGTACCCGTGGTCCCAAACAGAACCAGGACGGACGCCCCCTCGCGGTGTGGAGGAGGCACAAGCCCTCCTCTCGTCCTCCAAAGCGTCCCGGCCGGGCTCCAGCTCCGCCGGCGACTGCATGGATCAACCGGCATCGGCGCCGCCTGGCGGTAACCACGGCCCCTACAGGGTAGGGCTTCCATGCCCTCGACCCGTGGCTCCCCACAAAACCAGGACGGACGCCCCCTCGCGGTGTGGAGGAGGCACAAGCCCTCCTCTCGTCCTCCTGGGCGTCCCGGCCGGGCCCCAGCCCCGGCCGGGGACCACAATATATATATGTATTTGTGTGTATGTATATGTATGTGTGTATATGTAGATATGTATATATATGTGGATGTATGTGTATATATGTATGTATATATATATATATATATATATATATATATGTATGTATATATGTGTGTGTATATATATGTGTATATGTATATATGTATGGATATGTATATATATGTTTATATGTGTATGTGTGTATATATATATATATATATGACAGCAACACTAATCACTCACAACAATGACAAAACAATTACATTGACAATCATGTTACGTTATTTTCAAAATGTTTCCTTTTTTTTTTTCATTCCTTCTTTAACACACTACTTCTCAGCTGCAAAGCGCTGGTATTTTGCTATATATATATATATATATATATATATATATATATATATATATATATATATATATATATGTATATATATATATATATATATATATGCCAGCAACACTCATGACAATGACAAAACAATTACATTGTCAATCATGTTATGTTATTATTAAAATGTTTCCTTTTCTTTTTCATTACTTCTTTAACACACTACTTCTCCGTTGCGAAGCGCGGGTATTTTGCTAGTATATAATATATGAGAGCAACACTCATAACAGTGCCAAAACAATTACACTGACAATCTTGTTGCATTATTTTCAAAATGTTTCCTTTTCTTTTTCATTACTTCTTTAACACACTACTTCTCCGCTGCGAAGCATGGGTATTTTGCTAGTATAATATAAAAGGCATATCCTCTTCCTTTATACCTCACTTTTCTAACAGTTGTTCACAATATAGTGCTAAATTGGTTTTACAGACTGGGAAAGGAAGACTTGCCAATACCTCAGGCAACATCAAAAAACTTTATTATTTGGGGAGCAAAATTCATCCAGCATATTGATAACCAGCCAATCAGGTGCATGCAACAATCATGTGTTGTGAATCCACGGCATGAAATTTTATAATAAATATGCCTTGTCTGAAAGTGACGTCAGAAGAGAAACAGCAACGACGGAAGAGCGACGTCAGAAGAGAAAACAAAGACACGTGTGACCAATTTTCATCCAATCTTCAGTTAAAGGCATTTTCATGAACATTGATTGCTAAATTAAACACCGCCCTGGGACACTCATTCTTAACATTACTGATTCCTTTCAGTAGGCCTAAGCTAAGACTATTTCTCCAGACTTTACTATCTTATTTTCTATTACTTATTATTGTTCTTTAATAAATATTAACTTGATTTCATCTTTCTATGCTTTGTCTTAATATCTAGAGTGATTGAAGTAATAAGGTACATTTCTTTGAGTACCTGGTGCAGCTGGAGATTTGCCATTACCTCTGTGCTGCGAAGTTTATTAAGGGCTGAGGGTTAGAACTCCAAAGTAGGGAACAGTATGCAAAGTAAGGCATTCTTGGCTGATAAATGGCCTATAGTCAGGATGGTGAGCCTTTGTATGTTTGAATATTTTCTTGCAGACCAAAAGTAATATTTAGGTCTGAGATATATTTAAAACATCGTATGTTGTTCCTGCCGATAATAAGTAAGTCTCTTTAAGTGCTAAGAGAGTGACAAGTTGTGTTATTCTTATAGCATTTGTGTGGTTTAAAGTGCTAGACGTTAACCAGCTGCGTGTGTGTCATTCATAGGGCATTGTTGTGGTTAGGGTCTTAGTGTATATGTATATCTATGTATGTATGTGTTATTATTTAGGGTGCGGGAATAGACCAATCCAATAATGAACTTCACAAGTGTAAGGGGTAAACAGACGATAACACACAGAGATAGAAAAGTTATGTGTACCTGCCCATATAATAACCATCAACATGGCATGCATGTATTCCAGTCCCAGTACCATCTTCATCCAACCAGTAAAAAACTGGAGGATCTGATTGTGAAACTTTTGCACCTTTTTTCAGCATGATCTCCTTTACTGTAATGCATTAGTAAAGAGATGCATTTGTGAGACCATACATACATTTTCTGAGCGGCCATAGTTTTCCTGCACTTTTAGCTTCAATAGATGAATGAAGGGAGATATGGTGGTAGCACTGCTGCCTCGCAGTTAGGAGACCTGGGTTCTCTTCCCGGGTCCTCCCTGTGTGGAGTTTGCATGTTCTCCCCGTGTCTGCGTGGGGGTACTCTGGTTTCCTTCCACAGTCCAAAGACATGCAGGTTAGGTGCATTGGCGATTCTAAATTGTCCCTAGTGGGTGCCCTGAAGTGTTCTGGTGCCCTGCCCGAGGTTTTTTCCTGTGTTGGCTGGGATTGGCTCCAGCAGACACCCATGACCCTGTAGTTAGGATATAGCGGGTTGGATAATGGATGGATGGAATGGAATATTCCTTGGAATATAAATATCCCAAGACAGTGTCATACCCTGTAGAAAAGCACATTTGATGTCCACGGAATAAACTTTCCATCATCTTTGACAAATGACAGCTAAAAGAAGATGGAAAAATTATGATAAACATGTTGATGAATAATTTTTGAGCCCATTCCTGTCTCGTTCCTCAAACCCTCTTGCCACTGTGGTAGAAATCAAACATATTTTTATTAAAGAAATAAACTTATCCTCTAATACGACAAGTCTGATAAAAGCTTTTTGAGTTAGCAATTAGGCAGGAGAAAAGTTTGTCCATGTGCATAATTTACAGTGGGATGCAAAAGTCTGGCAACCTTGTTAATAGTCATTATTTTCCTGTATAAATCGTTGGTTGTTATGATAAAAAATGTCAGTTAAATATATCATATAGGAGACACACAAAGTGATATTTGAGAAGTGAAATGAAGTTTATTGGATTTACAGAAAGTGTGCAATAATTGTTCAAACAAAATCAGGCAGGTGCATAAATTTGGGCACCGTTGTCATTTTATTGATTCCAAAACTTTTAGAACTAATTATTGGAACTCAAATTGGCTTGGTAAGCTCAGTGACCCCTGACCTACAAACACAGGTGAATCCTATAATGGGAAAGAGTATTTAAGGGGGTCAATTGTAAGTTTCCCTCCTCCTTTAATTTTCACTGAAGAGTAGCAACATGGGGGTCACAAAACAACTCTCAAATGACCTGAAGACAAAGATTGTTCACCATCATGGTTTAGGGGAAGGATACAGAAGGCTGTCCCAGAGATTTAAGCTGTCTGTTTCCACAGTTAGGAACATATTGAGGAAATGGAAGACCACAGGCTCAGTTCAAGTTAAGGCTCGAAGTGGCAGACCAAGAAAGATTTCGGATAGACAGAAGCGATGAATGGTGAGAACAGTCAGAGTCAACCCACAGACCAGCACCAAAGACCTACAACATCATCTTGCAGCAGATGGAGTCACTGTGCATCGTTCAATCATTTGGCACACTTTACACAAGGAGATGCTGTATGCAGAGTGATGCAGAGGAAGCCTTTTCTCCGCCCACAGCACAAACAGAGCCACTTGAGGTATGCTCAAGCACATTTGGACAAGCCAGCTTCATTTTGGAATAAGGTGCTGTGGACTGATGAAACTAAAATTGAGTTATTTGGGCATAACAAGGGGTGTTATGCATGGAGGAAAAAGAACACCTGCTATCTACAGTAAAATATGGTGGTGGTTCCATCATGCTGTGGGGCTGTGTGGCCAGTGCAGGGACTGGGAATCTTGTCAAAGTTGAGGGATGCATGGATTCCACTCAGTATCAGCAGATTCTGGAGACCAATGTCCAGGAATCAGTAACAAAGCTGAAGCTGCACTGGGGCTGGATCTTTCAACAAGACAACGACCGAAACACTGCTCAAAATCCACTAAGGCATTCATGCAGAGGAACAAGTACAACGTTCTGGAATGGCCATCTCAGTCCCCAGACCTGAATATAATTGAAAATCTGTGGTGTGAGTTAAAGAGAGCTGTCCATGCTCGGAAGCCATCAAACCTGAATGAACTAAAGATGTTTTGTAAAGAGGAATGGTCCAAAATACCTTCAATCACAATCCAGACTCTCATTGGAACCTACAGGAAGCGTTTAGAGGCTGTAATTTCTGCAAAAGGCGGATCTACTAAATATTGATTTCATTTCTTTTTTGTGGTGCCCAAATTTATGCACCTGTCTGATTTTGTTTGAACAATTATTGCACACTTTCTGTAAATCCAATAAACTTCATTTCACTTCTCAAATATCACTGTGTGTGTCTCCTATATGATATATTTAACTGACATTTTTTATCGTAACAACCAACGATTTATACAGTAAATTAATGACTATTAACAAGGTTGCCCAAACTTTTGCATCCCACTGTATTACTCCTGCAGCACCATGCTGGGAATGGAACATCTCTCAGAGCAGTCTGTTACAGCATGATGAGAATGGTCAAAATATTAAGGGTGTAGGTCTCTTTTATATGCAACTGAATTTACATAACAGTATCAATCAATGCATACATTTACACTGGTTGGTTTGTTAATTTACACCCAAATTATCTATAAAATAAGTCTATTTTATTATATTCTTATTTTTCTTTTGCCCTTTGGGTAGAGCCACCATCTTTGAATCTCTGTGTATGTAACAACTGTCCATTCTGGTTGTTCATAGGATATCTGCTGACTTCTTAGTCATCTCTTAGTTATCTTTCAGTACATTTTGTGTATTACATCAACCTTTCATTCTGATACATCCTTTGTTTACTTGACCATCTTTTCCAAAACCAAAATGCTTTACTATTGTTACCCCTAAATAATTCTCATACACAACTACGCATGCTTTAGATACTATTCCTACTGAAGTCTATTTTAAATTGCATATCTATATTGTGGAAATACTGTTCTGACCAGTGTTTTCAACCTCCTCAAAAACACTATTTCTTTTCCAGCTACTTATCTCTTCCTGGTTTGCTGACTCAAATAATATATCCTTGACTTGAAACACATCATTTTCAACTCAGAAGTCACATGGTTGCAGGTGATTAATTACTGGTTCAACTTGCAGACTAAGCACTCTTGACATATTAACAGATCCTTCTGTGTTAGCAATTCCGTCAGAATCCATAAACTCTAATTATAGCAGTTTTTGTATTTTCCTGATGCTTTGCCAGCCCAACCTATTACTTTATCTGTATGCAGTATGCCACTATCTCTGTCCACATGTCTCCCAGTTTTACTCTTTTTTTGACTAACACCATGACTCTTTCTTAACCCATGAGTTTGCACAACTTCAAGATCAGCATGTTCTATAGGGACTGAAGAGTTTAGAGTTCTTTTTCGTTTTCAGTGTCTTCATTATCTGATAGAGTGCTAGATAAATCTTTCTTCATCTCTTTCACTGTTGGTTACATGTTGATTGTCACCTTTATTGGTGACTTTACATAGAATGGTGTACCTTTACAAGACTAACTCAAGGTCTGACAGATATTTTTTTTCTTTATCTAAGATGTTCACACAATAGTGACAAGGCATTTTCAGTATTAACTTGTGCAGCAATACAAAAAGAACCTTACAGGTTAAAGTGCCTTTCCTGGACAATTTTACACAATTAAACACCCCATGAAAAAAGCCTTGGCGCAAGAATTTCACTATGCTCTTGCAGCGTATGTGACAATAAAGATACAACCTGATCTAATATAAAATGGAACAAGATTTACCAGACACACTCTGATACAGCTGAAATATGCCTGTTCAGCATGTACAGAACATGATACTGTAAGAAGATGAGATAGAATATTTTAAAAGACTTTGTATAAAACATGTGTATAAAGTGTTAAAAATAAGATAGAACTACTGTTTAATATAATGCTGCAGTGACAGTTTGTGGTTTGCTATTACTGGTTACTGTTATAAAAAAGGGAACGTAACAAGAGGAGTTGGATGTTGATGTAGTATAACACCCTTTGGCAGACATGCAGAAGTTACACTCAGGTTCATTGAAAGTAAAGCTGAAGTGAACTAAGACCCTGGGTTCATTTGAGTTATTTGATAGAATAATTGGAGAACCTGAATAACAAAAACTACATAAAACAAGAATATATTACAATTGGTTCTCACTATATAATATTTGGTACAATAAAAGTGTCACCAGATTTGGTTTTAAAAATATATATGCACATCACCTTCATTTGAAGTGCTGGCCATGCTTCTTAGGAAGGTGTGCTTTTGACAATTATACAGTAAATAACAATAATAATTGAAAATAATTATTTTAAATTTATATAGCACTTTTCTCACTACTCAAAGAGCTTTTATATTGAGTGAGGAGCCACTTCAAGCACCATTAATGTGTAGCATCCATGACAGCAGCTAATTTTGCACCTGTACGCTCACCACATATTAGCTATTAGGTGGTAAAGTGGTGAGAGAGAGATACCCATGTAGAGACACGGGATGATTAGAGGGCCAGAATCACTTGGCCAAGGAGGACAATTTGGTCAGGACATTGGGATATACTGTGACGGTGCAGGTTCTGCTCCATGCTCCCACCCGCTGTTCGGGAGCCCTTGAACCCAACACCGTCGGTAATGCTACTGATGAGCTAGACAGTGAGGCAATAACAATAGAGCAAGGGGATGATGAAAAAGTGCACAGTGCTTTTATTTAAAATCCAACAAAACAAAAACAAAGTGTTCAATTAAAGTGCAGTGGATCCCGAAAAGTCTTCATTAAATAAATTATTCATTAAAACAGCTGTGAAACGTAGAGGTTTAAAAAAATACAAAAAAAACAATCCTTTAAAATGAGGTTAAAACGTTCAACAGGAAGCAGTCTTTAAAATCAATGACAAACCCGGTGTCTCTTTCAAACTAGTGTCTCACCTGCTTCTCCAGTTAGGGCCCTGCAGCCGGTGAGACACTCTCTCTTTAGCTGACCTTCTCAGTGCCTGCTTCTGCTGTCAGTTGCCTTACCGATCCTTGGCTCCGGTCGGCTCCTCCGGACAGCTACTTGGGAATTCCTCAGCGACTAAGGCTCTCACACAGGGAACACCACGTCCCAAGTCACGACTCCCGCTATCTTCTGCGGAGAGTACTGCGCCTTCTGGTCACTTCCGCCCTTCGAAACAAACTCTGCGGGAGCGACCACAACCACTACTTCTCCCAGGTGTTGGCCAAACACCCAGGCTGTCTGCTCAGCTGTCGCGAGCTTGCTCTCGCTCACTTCCTGCTGCACCGACTTGCTCTCTCTCGTCTCACTGCTTCCTGCTTCCTCCTGCAACCTCCGCTTCCTTCTCTTTTCTTTTTCTGTTTTGATCTCTCTTAACTGACTCGTGCTTCTTTATATTGAGAGGGGCCATAGCAGCTGCAGCACATTAGCAGCCTCAGGAACAATCATGGATGTGGGCAGTCCCTCACCTGTGTCCGCTACAGCCACCACGCCCCCTCACTAAGCCGCGAGTGCAGTGATTACTTATTTAAAAAAAACCTGGCCTTTGCTGAGAGAGCTGTGGACCTATAACACCACATATACCCTCCTGTTTACGAAGGATGCCCAGAGATCTTTCTTGACCACAGAGAGTCAGGACCTCTGAAGGATGGTGCTATTTTTATAGCACAGTGTCCCCATCACTTCACTAGGACATTGGGATCCAAATTTAGACCGCAGCGTAAGTGCCCCCTGCTGACCACACCAACACCTCTTTCAGCAGCAACACAAGCTATCCAGCTACTGGCTGGGCCCAAACATGCTTAGTTTCAAGTGAATGACCTTGTCTAAAATGCATGTGATATGGCTAAAGTACAAAAGAGACAAATTTCTTCAGAAAGAAAAAAATGCTGGAAACTGTGGAGTGAGTGTAATTTTGAGAGTGCATGTGCCGACACTTTTGGGGAAGTACAAGTGTCCTTGTGAAGATTTATTTATATGTATTGTATGCATTGGAATATTATTTGGGTAGTAATACACTGCTAAATAGCAAAATTCTATATATGTGTGATGCATGGATCACAGACTTGCATAAGAGAAAAGGAGATTAGTCCAGGTTTTCAAAAAAATCAGCTTTATTGTGTAGATAGGAACATTCTCAAATCATTTATTCAAACAGGAGCTGCCACACGCAGGATACAAGCAAGTGATGATGGCTTGATCTTGCACCGAATTGGGAGACTTGATTAACCCAACGGAAGTCATTGCAAAACCTCCAACTCCTGTCAGGCTTAGCGACCAACATAATTGGACTGGACCAGAGGCTATGACTTTCCTCGATTACACCTATTTCCAGCATGTGTTTCATCTTAAGCTCCACTTCAGCCCTTTTTTTTTTTTTTAAGTAACTTGGCAGTCTTCTTGAATGTCTCTGAGGTAAAAGGCGTCCCCTGGTCCATCAAGACTTCCTTGGGGATGCCAACACAAGCAAAGACCCCTAGTAATTCCTGTGCAATGGCTTTGAAAGTGGCTGAGTGCAACGGAACAGCTTTGGGTTATTTGGTAGCATAATCCACGAGGACTAAAATGTACTTGTGTCCTCTGGCTGAGGGCTCTAGAGGTCCAACTAAATCAACCCCAATTCTGTGGAAGGGAACATCAATCAGGAGAATAGGAATGAGAGGAGCATGGTCCTTTCTAGGAATTTGTCACAGTTGACACTCCAGGCAGGAAGTTCAAAAGCAACGAATCTCCTCATTGATTCCCAGAAAGTAGAAGCGGAGCTTGATCTGCTTCAGGGTTTTCTCGGTGCCCAAATGGCCACCTAGGAGGTGGGCATGTGCTAACTCACAGACCTGCCACTGGAAGGTCCGCAGGATTAGCAGTAGCCATCTCTCCTGCCCATCATGCTCAGTTACGCGATACAGAAGGTCATTTTCTAACACAAGGTAAGGACTCTGTGGCATCGACTGGTTAGTGCGCTGGCCGTTGACTAGGACCACTGCTTTTTTGGCGAACTTTAGGGAATTGTCATTCCACTGCTCCCTTTTAAAAGAAGCCAGCATCTCTCTGAATTGAAACCGCAAAAAGGAGAGAGGGTCTGGGCCGACCTCAAGGGGCGTGGTTTCCTCCCGGTCCATCTCGGCGCTGGTGGATGAAGTATCGGCACACGACAGTCTGAGAGTTGCCAAGTCACTCAGGGGGCCTCTTTGTCTCTCTCTGCCAGCTGGTTACACGGTGTGGAGGCAGCTTGAGACAGCTCATCCCCGTCTATAACTAGGCCCAAGTTAACCCCAGGAGTGGTGTCTCACTGCTTATAATTTTAGACCAGTCCCGCCCTAGTATCACCGGGTGTGGAGGATCTGGCAAGACCGCCACGGTTAATTTCTGAACCGATCCCCTGTAACTGATGACTCAACAGGCGGACCTGTACCAGCGGATTTCTCCATGGACATAGGTTATATTGGTCTTAAATTTTAACCACTGTCGCGGTAGCACAAATCAGTGAGCAACAATGGAAATGTTGCTGCTGGAATCAAACAAAGCAGTAGTTTTGTACCCATTTACGATCACCACGCATGTGTGTGGGACCGCCAACGGGTTAGTCAGAGCACACCAACCCCTCCTCCCCCTCCACCTGCATTCCTCCTCGCTCCCAAGCGGTTTGCACTCCCACAATTCCGGGGACATCAGCACAAGCTCTGGGTTGTACAGGGGGGGCTAGGTTTTGGGACGTACTCTGGTTGAGTTTGACTAAGGGGCGGTTCGGCTCCCCAGATTGTGAGGCTGTCCTTTGTGTCTATAAGAGCTCTATGAACTCTGTCATATTTTGGAATTGTTTACCCCGGACCGGCTGGGTGAAGCCACGGGGTAGTGTTTTCGGGAGGGCTTGTTCTCCTGTGGCTGTAGCCACTTCCCTACCTTTGCCCATAAGGACCAGGCTTGTTGAGGGGTCGGCCGCTCTGGGTCGAACCTCCAGTTTCTCACTTTAGTCACCTGCCAATCTGGGGCACCCCTAGGTGGAAATCAGGGCTCTGGCTTCACAGGGAGGCGGGCCCTCTCCTCCGAGCAACAGAGCATAATAAGCCCCTTTTTGCCTTCCCCTCCGGAGCAGCCCAATTCTGTGAGCCCCTCCTGCACACTCCCTGGCCTGCCTAGATTGCCTAGTGAAGTGTGCCGGGCGCAGAGCTCGTACCGGGTCACTCCGAACCACAGGACACCCTCCACGCCTGAAAACTCAGCCCCGGTACACTCCCAATTGGGTGTATTGCAGGTCCTGTCCCCTTCTCTTCCAGGACTTCTCCGTCCTGCCAACTACGCCAATGTCACAAACTTGACTCAGAGTCATAGAAAGGTTTGGGGCAGCATAATTGATTTCCTGGATGCAAAATCGTTCAAATGAATACAGCACTGATGTTCACAAAACCGAGTCCAAAACAGAACTGAGGGAATAGGGAAAAGGTGGAGGCTTTTAAAGGGGTCGGGCTCATGAAAGTCTTCAGCCATAGGTTCGAGCCCAGATGTAACATCACAGGGGCTGGAGCCGGCAAGGTCTCCTTCCATAGGCTCGGTCCCAGAAGTGACATCAAGAGGGCCAGGTGGGATCTCCCGTGAATGGTCTACAGGAAAGGGAGAAAAAGAGTCAGTGCACTCTGCCACATCCTGGTATGACTCGGAATTACTCGAGCACTTTAGCTGCCTCCCATGCGCACGTGTGTGACAACATGGCATCAGGTATGCAATAATTTTGAAATTTTATTCAAGCGTCAAATGGAGACATCTGGTATTGGTTCTAGAACAATTGGACTGCACCACTCACTTTTACTGTCGTGAATCACACCCAAATATAGAATGCCTCACATCCTCACATATCACAGTCCTCGTTGCTTCCAGAATACAATACAGGCACATCTGTACCCTAACACCAGTCTCAGTCACAATCCAGGCACGAATGAAAAGACATTAGAGTTCGTTCCAATCAGGGACAGCAAGTTAGCCTTCTGACTGTCTATCAAATCATCACCAATAGCAACATCAGTCTGAGAAACTTATGCGACAGTGACAGTGGTCAATACCTCATTCAGATCACACCACTCCTTTATGAGATTAAAATGTATACATTACAGGACTCATTCATTCCTCCACTGCCATCCTGCCAGCAATTTATGTGGGTCCGACGGTATCAAAAAAGAATCCAATCATTCTTTTTTGAATTCACAAAGTTTGCTGTATCTAACGTTATCATGTTAGAACATTAGAACAATCTAAATAAGAACAGGCCATTCCGCCCAACAAAGTTTGCCAGTCCTGTCCACTTTTAATCCTTCTAAAAAACAAGGTCTAGATTTGAAAGTCCATAAGTCCCTATGTTTTACTGTCTACCATGCAATTGATAGCTTATTCCAAGAGTCTATGGTTCTCTCTGAAAAGAAAAATGTACTAATGTTTGTTTGAAATTTACACTGGCTGTTACAGACTCAAAGCAAATGTATGTTTTTTATTATATAATAGTAGCGCACTACTCATAATGGTAAATGCAGGGAAGAACCAGGATCGAATCCGCAACCTCTTGATTTAGAAGCAGTCATTCTTACTTCTACAACAACCATGCAGTTGATATTTGGGCTTCAGTTTTAGTTATGTGTTCAACAATTCTTGCCTCGTATTTCCTGTCATCCTACATTCACCCAGATCGTTGTAGACACAGAACACACATGAAATGTATTCCAAATAAAGATATATTATTTACCCTATACAATTCCAGGCACCTCAAACCCAGATAAAGAACTGAGCTGGAATAACTTTAGTTGTGTCAGTTTAGGATGAGATAGCAGGCTGCATGCTGCTTGTGCTGACTGACACATTTGCAAAACAAAGAGAAGAGGTGTGAAGAAATTGAAGGTGGCCTGTGATTAAGACTTTTTTCATAGGCTTCAGGGATTCTAGTGTTAAAAAGTACAGAGTTTTGAAACTAGGGCCCTCCTGTTCTTCATAGTAACAAACATCTCTGACATGTGCTTGTTCAAATGAAAAATCAAAGCTATGTTTAGCTCATGTTTGTGCAAGCGCAAAAAGTTGGTCTGTGTAGCAGCCCCTGTGTCCCCAGAGCTCTACACAACAGCCCCCGATTTGGTCTGGGTGTCAGGTCCTGCTTCTCTAGCCAATTGTTCCCCAGAGCCCCTTCTGGGGAGGCTGAAGGTGCAAGTGTCTGCTGTGAATCACCCTCCAATTGTTCCAGAAACTCAGGTGAGGGATTGTCCCTGTCCTCACTGGTCAAATCAATTTCAGTCTCCAAGCTGGTTTCCTGGCTAACCTTGTTGGCAGTGAGCCCCTCTCTTTCTACTAACGAAAGAGGTGCTTTGTAGGCGACCAAGACCCACAGGAAC
The DNA here is from genome assembly GCF_016835505.1 of Polypterus senegalus. Lineage (NCBI taxonomy): Eukaryota > Metazoa > Chordata > Cladistia > Polypteriformes > Polypteridae > Polypterus > Polypterus senegalus. The sequence continues at coordinate 105,038,679 of NC_053166.1, forward strand.
AGGGTATTCTTCCTCCCAATTAAGAAAGGCCAGGGAGAAGAGTCTCATACGGGAGTCCAAACTTTAAAGATCCTCCTCTTATATTTCACTAGGAGTAGTTCAGTCTCATACTCCTTAATATCCACATGAACACAGCCAATGTTTACATGCTCCATGCTCGTGCAGGGTATATTCTGGAGCATGTTGTGTTGGATGACACAGAGATGACACCCAGCTAAGCCATCTGTCAAGATAAGTAATTTTTAAACACTCCCTTATATTACAGTTTATGTTAACTTCTTGTAAATTGGGGATACTCCCTATTCAGATGAAGGAAACGTAGTTGTTAAATGGCTGACCTGTACGTGAAGCACTTGATTATTTCATTAGTAAAGTTTCTCTTTAAATAAATCTTTCTGTGTTACGTTCAATTGTATAGAGTCAAATACCACAGAACCCAAAGAATATGACATCAGCCAAAACCTTAAATTACCCTTTTCCAAGAACTTACCCTGAGAGCAACAGACATTGACCAAGCTGCTCTCCAGGAGCTGAGCAGGTGGGAGGCAATACTCCCTGGCCAAATGTCCAAACTGGTCACAGTGAAAGCATGGAATTCCTCCGATTGTGTCTTGGGGCACTAGTCAGAGGGTCCTCCCCAGTGGCATGGGGATGTGTGTTGTACAAGAGTCAGAGCCAGACTAGGGTAGCCCACCTGCCTCTGCATTGCTTGGCCCCTCCTAATCTATGGGCCAAGTTCAACAGAGTATTGACATTACTTCAAATCATCTCATCACAGAGGTTGTCGCTTATCCCAGACAATACAGTGTTAATAACGAGTTTATCCATAATGCACTCAAAGGTGTCTCCATGGAATCAGTTTAGGATAAGATCTAATAAATAAATAAACCTGTTCCCGGTTAGGCGATCTGGATTGATTTGCTGCTGCTGGAACTTGTGCCCCCTGGCTGAGTCTGTAGGGCCTCCATGCTAAAGAAAGGATTCAAGATAGCCACCCAGCCTCCCCAGCAATGTGGAAGATATCATTCATCTTAAAGAAATAGCATCAAGGGTTAATATATGTCGGCAAACAGATAAAGATTAAATAAACAACAAAATGTACTCTGAAATATATGAAGTGGTTTAGGAAAAATACTGGGATGGTGAAGTAAATAAAGAATGTACCAGAAGAAAGGTTGATGTAATATACACAACTAGCCAACCCGCAGCATACCATACGGCGCATAATCAGGCCGATTTTTTAATGATTTTTAAGCACAGGGAGAAAATTAACATTTGAAAAATCAGTAATGTAATAAATCAGCAAGAAAAGCAACATTGTAACAATGCACGGAACAAACCAACACACAATCGTCCGTGACTGAAAACTGGCGGCCTCATCGCGCCTTCTCCTGCCAGACGGAGGGATGCGAGTGCACTGCGCTCAGGTGCGGAGTGTGGAAAGGCAGGAGAGGAGAAGGACGTCCACTCAGCTCCCTCCATCATGCTAGTTTGCTGATTTCTCGTTCAGTATGCACTGCCCACTTATGTGCCCACCTCCAACTCGTCACTGGAGTCGCTGTTGTCTTTACACAGTCCAGATGCATCTGTGACTCACGTAGACGTTTCATTGCTCTGTGCACTTTTGGCTGCTTTTCTATATATAATCAACCAAGACACCCGACCACGGTAGTCGCGAGGTGGAAGGGGGGTGTGCACAAAGGGTAGGGACGCAACCAGTGGGAGCGTATGAGTCGCACTTAGTGGGAATTTCACGGTTTGCAGCCCGAATGGGGTTCAATGGCTTACCCACTCCTCTCTGCGCCTGGTAGACACACGCTCAATCTCATGCATAATTATTAATTGAATGCTAAACACTTCTGGAAGGACACGGTTGTCTAAAACGGGTTGGTGTGAGAATACAACAGTAAGTGAATGAAAAGATGGAACTCTGGAGAGAACAAAATACAACACAATAGTGAAGCCACGGCATAACAAACGTTGCATAATTATTTATTGATGGTTGAACACTTCTGGAAAGACACAGTTGTCTAAAAAGGGAGGGTTTGAGGATACAACAGAAAGTGAATGAAAAGATGGAACTCTGTCCGTGAGTGAAGAAGACGCATGTTTGTCGCGGATGCGAATTGCTGTATGTAGCGTGTAAAACAGTTTGCTATGGTGAATGCGGTCGTGCATCGTAACCAAAAACTCGGTTTTTAAAGACTGCTTAGTTCATTGTGTTTTAACCTCAGTTGGAAAGGATTGTTTTAAGGATCCCATGGGATACCCCTCGCCAACCAATTTACACGCTGCATATGATGATTCACCTCCGCGAGAAACTTGCCTCTGTGAACAGTCAACGTGGCTTGGAGGTGCCAGGAGTTGGTGGGCGTGGCTCCTTCCTGCGTGCGCCATAGGTGTATTACTTGTCGGCGGCTCAGTGAATCCAGGCCCATCCGGCGTGCTTTCCATGGTTGTCTTGCCTTAGTGAATTATATATATACTGTAGATGTACTGAAGGATGACTAAGAGATGACTACATATGTCCTATAAACGAGAATGGACAGTTGTTATATGCACAGAAATTTCAAGGGTGGTGGCGCAACTCAAAGGTATACGAAGAACCAGAATATAACAGACTTTTGTTTTATATACTGTAAATCATTTGAGTGTAAGCTAAGGAACCAACCAGAGTTTAATGTATGCATTGATGTACAATGTATATAAATTCAGTAGTTTATAAAATGAACCTCTATTCTTTGTTTCTCTGATCATTCTGACCATTCTGACCATGCTGCAACAGACTGCTTTAACAGAATGCTCCTTCCAAGGCATTTTACAGAGGAGTAATTAAAATAATTAAGTAATTTTCTTTCATAGCTATAGATTATAGTATAGCCTCTGCCCTCTGTGGTTAACATGAAATAGAATATTCTTGACTATATCTGTAATACAGTGTGTTAATTGATTCAATTTGGAATTAACCACATTGCTAGAATGGAATAATCGGCCCATTTGTTGTTTGTAAATGGCTTACAGTTTTCTAGCCTATTAGAAATGGTTCAACTGTATGAGCAAACTTAGAGAAATGGAACAAGATAAAGCCATAAACTGATGTTTTCTTTATTTTGCAATACCAGCCTTTTCTCTATTTTTGTGTGAACTGTTTTACTTTGAATTTTTACTAAAGCTTTTAAAAACAAAGCTATCTATTCTGTGGAATCATTTCAGTTTGCCACACTAGCCAGAATCCCATGAAGCAACCTAAAGCTGCAAAAGATTGGTAATTTTGGGTAAGTGCAGCTACAACGTTTCATCAGAACAAGAAACTAAAATTCTGAGGACATGTCAACAAAAGAAAAGGAAATGAGCTACTGCAAGGTACTGTGCTCTTTTCTATTTATGCATGAACAGAACTGAAAACAAAGTCGCTGTAGCTGAATTTAAGAAGATCGCTTGTGCATTGCTTGAGTTAAGGAAGCTTGACACATTTATGTTGCTGGAGTGTCCCAATTGTGATGAAGCTGTTTGCCTGAAAATACGCTTTCAGACACATGCTCTGTTGTAAAGACGTCCAAGCATAGCTCAAGCGAAGTTATAGGAAGTTATCAGAGTACAGACTCAAAGCCAAAGAATTTTCTTTAGGATCTTAAAGATCATAAAAAGAAAAGGCAAGATCGACTTTCCGGACTTTTGACCGAAAATTTTACCAAGGTATCACAGCTGTTTAAAATTTTTTGTGAGATGCATGGTCAGGCTGAGGAGCTGTATGGAAGAATAATCTCTATGCTAAGTAAAGAAAGCACAATTAAAAACAGAAAACTGCATACAGAAAACTCTAAGATCTGGAACGAATTTACTTGTGCTACAGCAGCATAGCTTACTGATACAAAGGTTTTAATAGGAAGTTGTCGTAATGAACAGTTTGTTAATCAATTCAAAGAGTTATAACTGCAAGATAGAGATTGCATGGAATCTAGAGTCCCACAAACCTCCTGGCTGAAGCGTGTTCTTGACAATACTTGCAGCTCATCGTCCCAGCTAAATGGTGAGGCATGAGGCACCATCACCCTCTTCAGCAGTCTTAACTGAACAATCAGAACTCAATAGAACAAAGGCTTCAAGAGTTCAAGTTTAAAGCAGAAAAGCAGGAACAATTGGAACAACTTACCCCTACCCAGGGGTCTAATTGCTGAGTTACAGACATGATCTGGTGGATACATTCATGTGGATCAAGCCAAAAATCAGAAGGCACTCGTTAAAATTGCTGAAATTTTATCCCAACAAAGAAATAAACAGAAGGAAGTGCCACACGGACAGGTCCCTTCATTTGCAGGTGGCACATTGGCTTATACAGATTTCATCAGGGCCTTTGATCACGCTGTTGGCAATGTGTTAGAGGACCTTCAGGATAAATTGGATTGCTCGATGCAGCATATCATATGTCCTCCTCAAGAAATGGTTAAAGGCTGTGCACAAATGACACCAAGGGAAGGCTACGCAAAAGTCAGAAAGCAACTTGAAATTTACTACGACGACCAAATATTCATAGCCGATGTATACTGTACTTGGATAAAGCATTGAAACGGCTTCAAATAAATCAGAATGATGGAGCGTCCCTGAGAGACTATGCAACCTTTCTTGACAGTTGTATAAGTGCCATGACCTATGCAGGAAATTGTGGAGTATTACGAGATAAATGGCAAAACTTGGCTTACAAACTTCAAGAAAGGGAAGACAGAGAGGCAGGTATTGATGACCTAACTACTTTTCTGCATCGACATGCTAAGATGTTGATGCATCCAGTGTATGGAAGTCTCCCCTGAAGAGTGGCCAGAGAACTGGAAGTATTTCCACTACAGGTATTTCCAACGCTGCTGAAAAGGGTGTAGCGGGGCTACATAAAAGTAGGTATTTTTTGTGTTTGTGCTGAGTTGCATTTTGTTTACATCATCCCATTTACTGTTGTGTGTGTGTGTGTAAGTAAATGTTGTCCCCGGAAAACAAATAGGGAAAGACGATGCAGGGAGACTGCGACCCTGAGACTGGAATTTCCCGTTTCTACAACCATTACATACAGGATATTTGTTATTTAAATGAGAGGAGTGAAGAACAGTGGAGGGCAAGGAGATCAAAAAGAAAGGAGAGGCAGAAAGGAGACATTTTCACATTCAAGTGTCATCTCCAGACAGAGGAGTAGCTTCAGTGACAGACTTTTGTCACTGTCCTGCTCCACTGACAGACTAAAGAGATCGTTCCTCCCCCCACACTATGCAACTCTTCAATTCCACCTGGGGGAGTTAATGCTAACATTAATTTTATTTACATTTTTTTCTTTTTTTTTTTTTATTACTATTTAATTGAATATTGTTTCTTTGTATCAGTATACTGCTGCTGGATTATGTGAATTTCCCCTTGGGATTAATAAGTATCTATCTATCTATCTATCTATCTATCTATCTATCTATCTTCCAAATCATCACCAGCAACCATTCCGCAATTTTACCGTTTGCTTTTTCATTTTCCGGAACTGCATTGCTTTTTCTTTTTCCGGAACTGCATTGCTTTTTCTTTTTCCGGAACTGCATTGCGACAGCCAGTGAGAAGAAACCCCGGGGTTCAAATTTCATTTAGCCAGTTGCTGAGGACTCACATGATGAGATCGTTTTGTGTTTTTTTTTATGGGAAGGAGTAAAATTTAATTTCAGATAGTATTCATTTAATTCGGGACTTTAATAACTCTAGACTCATATATCACATCCATTTCAATTGCCGTTTGTTTTGATCTGTGTTTGTGTTTTGTGTTCTGTGTGTATTCATTTATTGTTTATGGACAAGGGATGGCTTTGTATTTTATTTTATTACTGTATATGCATGCACTTGGGGTAAATAGGTTATATATATAATTTTTCACCGGTGTCTTTGGGATAGGGGGAATTGTGTACTTATTTATAATATTGAGTATTTGTCTGTCCTTGTATATATACAGGTGCCGGTCATAAAATTAGAATATCATGACAAAGTTGATTTATTTCAGTAATTCCATTCAAAAAGTGAAACTTGTATATTAGATTAATTCATTACACACAGACTGATGTATTTCAAATGTTTATTTCTTTTAATTTTGATGATTATAACTGACAACTAATGAAAGTCCCAAATTCAGTATCTCGGAAAATTAGAATATAAATTAAGACCAAAGCAAAAAAAGGATTTTTAGAAATGTTGGCCAACTGAAAGGTATGAACATGAAAAGTATGAGCATGTACAGCACTCAATATTTAGTTGGGGCTCCTTTGGCCTGGATTACTGTAGCAATGCGGCGTGGCATGGAGTTGATCAGTCTGTGGCACTGCTCAGGTGTTATACAGTGGTGTGAAAAACTATTTGCCCCCTTCCTGATTTTTTATTCTTTTGCATGTTTGTCACACAAAATGTTTCTGATCATCAAACACATTTAACCATTAGTCAAATATAACACAAGTAAACACAAAATGCAGTTTTTAAATGATGGTTTTATTATTTAGGAGAAAAAAATCCAAACCTATATGGCCCTGTGTGAAAAAGTAATTGCCCCTTGTTAAAAAATAACCTAACTGTGGTGTATCACACCTGAGTTCAATTTCCGTAGCCACCCCCAGGCCTGATTACTGCCACACCTGTTTCAATCAAGAAATCACTTAAATAGGAGCTGCCTGACACAGAGAAGTAGACCAAAAGCACCTCAAAAGCTAGACATCATGCCAAGATCCAAAGAAATTCAGGAACAAATGAGAACAGAAGTACAAAGTAATTGAGATCTATCAGTCTGGTAAAGGTTATAAAGCCATTTCTAAAGCTTTGGGACTCCAGCAAACCACAGTGAGAGCCATTATCTACAAATTGCAAAACATGGAACAGTGGTGAACCTTCCCAGGAGTGGCCGGCCGACCAAAATTAACCCAAGAACGCAGAGACGACTCATCCGAGAGGTCACAAAGACCCCAGGACAACGTCTAAAGAACTGCAGGCCTCACTTGCCTCAATTAAGGTCAGTGTTCACAACTCCACCATAAGAAAGAGACTGGGCAAAAACGGCCTGCATGGCAGATTTCCAAGATGCAAACCACTGTTAAGCAAAAAGAACATTAGGGCTCGTCTCAATCTTGCTAAGAAACATCTCAATGATTGCCAAGACTTTTGGGAAAATACCTTGTGGACTGATGAGACAAAAGTTGAACTTTTTGGAAGGCAAATGTCCCGTTACATCTGGCGTAAAAGGAACACAGCATTTCAGAAAAAGAACATCATACCAACAGTAAAATATGGTGGTGGTAGTGTGATGGTCTGGGGTTGTTTTGCTGCTTCAGGACCTGGAAGGCTTGCTGTGATAGATGGAACCATGAATTCTACTGTCTACCAAAAATCCTGAAGGAGAATGTCCGGCCATCTGTTCGTCAACTCAAGCTGAAGCGATCTTGGGTGCTGCAACAGGACAATGACCCAAAACACACCAGCAAATCCACCTCTGATTGGCTGAAGAAAAACAAAATGAAGACTTTGGAGTGGCCTAGTCAAAGTCCTGACCTGAATCCAATTGAGATGCTATGGCATGACCTTAAAAAGGCGGTTCATGCTAGAAAACCCTCAAATAAAGCTGAATTACAACAATTCTGCAAAGATGAGTGGGTAAAAATTCCTCCAGAGTGCTGTAAAAGACTCATTGCAAGTTATCGCAAACGCTTGATTGCAGTTATTGCTGCTAAGGGTGGCCCAACCAGTTATTAGGTTCAGGGGGCAATTACTTTTTCACACAGGGCCATGTAGGTTTGGATTTTTTTCTCCCTAAATAATAAAAACCATCATTTAAAAACTGCATTTTGTGTTTACTTGTGTTATATTTGACTAATGGTTAAATTTGTTTGATGATCAGAAACATTTTGTGTGACAAACATGCAAAAGAATAAGAAATCAGGAAGGGTGCAAATATTTTTCACACCACTGTATGAGAGCCCATGTTGCTCTGATGCTGCTCTCCCTTGAATCATTTAAGAAAAAAAGAGGTCCCGTGGGAGTGGACTAAGGAGTGCCAGGACGTGGTCGAGCAACTAAAGATCCATCTACAGAAGCCACCTGTTCTAGCGCAGCCAGATCCACATCTCATCATCCAGGTACAGACAAATAGCAGCAACCTGGGGCTCAGTGCCATGCTAACACAGAAAAAAACCACAAGGAATATGTCATTGCGTATGCCTCTTGAGCATTACATGGCATTGAGCTTAATTATTCGACAGCTGAAAAGGAGTGTTTGGCTGTTGTGTGGGCTGTGGAAAAATGGAAACACTGTCTGGAAGGGGTTGAATTTGAAGTGTACACGGACCATCACACTCTGTCCTCGGTGTTCAGTCTCATAATCTGAAGGTCCTGAGTTCGATCCTCAAAGAACGCACCACTTATGTAACAGCCGACCCTTTTACCCAGTCTGGCAACTACACAACCAAGACTATTGACTTGGCTAACCTGAAGATTCTCCAGATAATATCAAGCCGTTCTCTTTACAAACAGTCCTTTTTCCCCAAACGATGAAACAACAAGCAATGCAAATCAGAGATGTAAAATCAAGTGCAGATATATTGAAAGTGAACATATATATATATATACAAGGACAGACAAATACTCAAAATTTGAATATAACACAAAACCCTCCCTTGTCCCTAAACAATAAATGAATACACACAGAACACAAAACACAAACACAGATCAAAACAAATGGCAATTGGAATGAATGTGATATATGTGTCCAGAGTTATTAAAGTCCCGAATTAAATGAATACTGTCTGAAATTATATTTTGCTCCTTCCCAAAAAAAAAACACAAAATGATCTCATCATGTTAGTGGCAGTGACTTGATGTAATCTAAACCCTGGGGTTTCTTCTCACTGACTGTCGCAATGCAGTTCCAGAAAATGAAAAAGTAAATGGTAAAGTTGCACAATAGTTGCAGGTGATGATTTGGAAAATGAACATGAAAATGACTCCTTTCTCCTCTCCGCTTTTCCTTTCTTTTTGATCTCCTGGCCCTCCTCTGTTCTTCGCTCCTCTCATTTAAATAACAAATATCCCGGATGTAATGGTTGTGGAAACAAAAAATTATAGTCTCAGGGTTGCGGTCTCCCTGCTCGTCCTTCCCCATTTGTTTTCTGGGGACAACATTTGCTTACACACACTCACACAATAGTAAGGGACGATGTAAACAAAACGCGACAGCACAAACACATGAAATACCTACTATTACATGTACAGTTTGTAGCCCGTTGTGACGATGCAGGTTCTGTTCTATGCTCCCATCCTGCTTCTGGGAGCTCTGAACCCAACACCGTTGGTAATGTCACCGATGAGCTCTACAGTGAAGCACAACAATGAAGCAAGGGGATGGTGCAAAAGTGCAAAGTGCTTTTATTAAAAACAACAAAAATCAAAGTGTCCAAATAAATACTGCAGTGTCTCAAATCTTCAAATAAATAATCCATAAAAAGCAGTGAATTGTGGAGGTTAAAACACGCTAGAAAAAATCCTTTAAAAAACAATGAGGTTAAAACAATGGCTGGAAGCAGTCTTTTAAAACAAATCCTGGTGCATTTCTAATGGTGACTCCCAAACTTCTCCAGTCCAGGCAATGCAAAAGGGGCCACCCTATCTGCAGCTGACCTTCTTTCTGCCTTCTACAGCTGGTCTGTTCGCCTTTCAGATCCCTGGCTCCGGTAGGCTTCACCAGACTGTGACTTGACATTGTACCCTAACCCGATTTATTTTTCTATGGTTATATTCTTAATTAAAAACGCACTTGTTTTGTTATACGTGTGCCTTTTGTGAAAGTGTTTATTTGATATTTGGACTTAAGTCTTCACACATTATACACTCATGTCAAAATTTTGTTGTTAGTGCTATAACATGAAAAATGTCTCTATTTTTTTTTTTTCTTTATTTCACCTTATACAATTTCTTGTCTTAGGAATTTTTGTTAGTTTTCACATACCCCTTGGGGTCAGGGATAGGTGGCTGCATGCTGTTTGTGCTGATCGACACATTTACAAAACAAAAGACACTGATGGAGAGTTGAGAAGGAATTTAGGTGGCCTGGTATTACAAGTTTTGTCGTAGGCTTCAAGGATTCTAGTGTTAATAAGCAACTGTTAAAAGGTCCCGACTTAACTAACACTCTCATTGGCATCCTTAAAAGATTCAGAGAAGAGTCAGTGGCATTACTGGCAGACATTTAGTCAATGTTCTACCAAGTAAAAGTTCCAGAAAAAGACATTGATATCATATGGTTTTTGTGTTGTCCTGAAGGTAACTTAAGTTAAAATGACTGAACATATTTTTGGTGCTACTTCTTCACCCATGTTTTGCATAGAACAGCCGAAGAAACCAGAGATACATTTCCTGAGGAAGCCGTTAACACCATACTCAGTAGTTTCTACGTAATGTAGATGGCTGCTTAAAGCCAGTTGTAACTGAAGAACAAGCAATAAAGCTGGTAAAGGACCTTCAAGCTTTATGCCTCAGAGATGGATTCCACCTGGCCAAGTGGGTGAGTAACAGCAGAGCAGTTTTATTGTCTACTAGCAAAATAGCTGCGCTTCGCAGCTGAGAAGTAGTGTGTTAAAGAAGTAATGAAAAAGAAAAGGAAACATTTTGAAAATAACGTAACATGATTGTCAATGTAATTGTTTTATCACTGTTATGAGTTTTGCTGTCATATATATATATATATATATATACACACATACATACATACACACACACACATTATATATATGTGTCTATATCTATATCTATATATATCTATATATCTAATATATATATATATATCTATATATATCTATTGTGGAGGATGGCCGGCCGTTTATCCCATCCAATACCCCCAAGCCGCCAGGTGGAGCCCTCCTTGCAGTATGGAGGTCCCCAGAAGACCAGCAGGGCACCATGGACAATGTAGTTTTTATGCGCAGCCCTGCTGGATGCCGTGGGGGGCACTAGGGGATGCTGCAGGGAGGAACAATGGCTATTTTCCCTACGCCCCGGAAGCATACGTGGACAAGAGGAATGGGTGAAGAAAAGAACTTGTACCTGACCCGGAAGTGATTGAGAGTCACATGGACTGGGGATTAGGAACACTTCCGGGTCAGGAGTTATAAAAGGACTGTGGGAGCTCCCAGACAGCGAGCTGAGCTGGGTGGAAGGGTGGCAGCGCGTCTGGGAGTGGAGGATTGGTTTATTGTGTAGTATTGTGATTAGTTAATGAGTATTGTGGAGGAGAGGGTGCTTTGTGCACTGTGGCGATTTAATAAAGTCAACATTTGGACTTTTATCTGGTGTCTGGAGTCGTGGACAGGGGTTCAAGGGAGCGAGAGCGCCCCCTATCTACCACACTATATCTATATCTATATCTCTCTCTATATATACATACATACATACATACATACACACACACACACACACGCATTATATATATATATTGTGGAGCCGACCCGGACACAGACAGGTGGACATGTTGTTACTCACCACCACACGTGTTTATTTTCAATAATATATACAATTAAATGGTCACTCAGACCCAGTTCCGTGCACAAAAAACCCCAACACTCAGTCCTGGCCACTCTAATGCCTTTCTTCGGGCCTCTCCACTCTCCTCTCTTGCCTCGTCCTCTTCCACCCGACTCTAGCCCTGAATGAAGGGAGATGGCCCCTTTTATAGTCTCCCAGATGAGCTCCAGGTGGCTCCCGGCATTCCCTCGTTGGCCACGCCCCAGCGTGGCGGAAGTGCTGGCTGTTCTCCCGGCAGCTCTCCGGGTGTCCTTCCTAATCTTCCCCCCAGCACTTCCTGTGGCAGAAGTGCTGAGGGAACAGGTCCCCAAAACATTGGGGCGCCTCCTGGCGGTGACCACGGGACCCTGCAGGGTGGGGCTCCCATGCCCTTAACCCGTGGCCCCCAAAGCAACCAGGAAGGCGGCCCCCACGTGATCCAGGGTGGGCGCAGACCCACATCCAGTCCCTCACGGCGTCCCAGCTGGGTTGTTGCCCCTGGCATCCCTGACAATATCTATATCTATCTATCTATCTATCTATATATACACATACACACACATTATATATATATCTATATATCTATACTAATAAAAGGCAAAGCCCTCACTGACTGACGGACTGACTGACTGACTGACTGACTCACTCACTCACTCACTCACTCACTCACTCACTGACTCATCACTAATTTTCCAACTTCCCGTGTAGGTAGAAGGCTGAAATTTTGCAGGCTAATTCCTTACAGCTTACTTACAAAAGTTAAGCACGTTTCATTTTGAAATTCTACGAGTAACGGTCATAACGGTCGACAACGTCCACCATGTTGAACTTTCTTATTTATGGCCCTATCTTCACGAAATTTGGTAGGTGGCATCCCTGCGCTACCCAAAACCGAAGTACGTACATATTTCGGTGGTATGATGTCACTGTCAGCCGCCATATTGAATTTTCCAAACGTCACTAATTCTACAACGTCCCGTGTAGGTAGAAGGCTGAAATTTGGCAGGCTCATTCCTTACAGCTTACTTACAAAAGTTAAGCAGGTTTCATTTCGAAATTCTACGCATAACAGTCATAACGGTCAACAACGTCCGCCATGTTGAATTTTCTTATTCATGGCCCCATCTTCACGAAATTTGGTAGGCAGCTTCCCTGCACTACCCGAAACCAATGTACATACTTATTTCGGTGGTATGATGCCACTGTCAGCTGCCATATTGAACTTTCCAACATCATTAATTCTACAACTTCTTGTGTAGGTAGAAGGCTGAAATTTGGAAGGCTCATTCCTTATGGCTTATTTACAAAAGTTAAGCAGGTTTCATTTCGAAATTCTACGCATAACGGTCATAACGGTCAACAACATTCGCCATGTTGAACTTTGTTATTCATGGCCCCATCTTCACAAAATTTGGTAGGCGGCTTCCCTGCGCTAACCGAAACCAACGTACATACTTATTTCGGTGGTATGACGCCACTGTCAGCCGCCATATTGAACTTTCCAACGTCACTAATTCTCCAAATTCCTGTGTAGGTAGAAGGCTGAAATTTGGTACTTATTTCGGTGGTATGATGCCACTGTCGGCCACAATATTGAACTTTTCAACAGTCTTTGTTACTTATGGGCCCATTTTCAAGAAATGTGGTACGCGGTTTCCCAACGCTAACTGAATCCTACTTACCTACATATATATGTCCATAGCCTGCAGCTCAGTCACCGTGTGAGGCGGCGTTGGGTCCCCCATTCCAACGTCTCCCATGTTGTTGGCTGCCTGCCTATATAAGGCCGTCTGTCGCTCCAGTCTCTTCATTCATTTCCTTGCTGCACCACAGGATTCACGTCTCCCTGCTGATAACTACAGCCTTTTTATTTAATCCACAGCTTCTCCGCTGTTTTATTGTGTAGGTATTTTAGACTTACTTTACATTGTTCAGGTACCCATTTCCTTTATCATTCCAACCGTACCCGCATTAACATGTCTATCGAGGTGATCACCATTGATCAAAGAACTGTCACTTACTGAGTGGTTTCCATGCCCGGAGATGGCACCTATCTTTTCCATTCTATGTGCTACATATTGCAAGGCCATATCAGGCTCACTCTTGATATCTGGAGAAACATTGTGTCTTATGTATTGAATGACTGGGACAGGTTCAAGGTGTGGACTGATGACGGTACAGGAGATAATTATACTACACAGGAGCACTATAAGAGTGAAATGCGCCCTTCACCTATGGTTCTGCATGTGAGTTGATGGCTGCCGCTGAATTGTTCAGTTGTCGCTTTCAAGTGTACCGAAATGGCCAAATATTTTACACCTTTGGGCAACTGCCAATGCCTCTTAAATCGTTGTTTGGAACACACGCATTTCATGTCTGTTCCGTTTCTACAGTAATCTGTGTCAACACATTGTTAAAACAGAAACTTTTTATATTCTAGTAGTAGATGACAAAATGTAGGCATAAACTATATAATGTATGAAGCCTGAAGTCCAAATAGCAAAGAAACATTTTCACAAGAATAACACAATTGCACTTTTATTCAAACATATAACTGCAGAAAGAAAAGCCGCCTTAACATGCGACATTGACACCAGTTTACTATAACTGACTCGTGGTTCAATAGATACAGCCCCGCTTGGGAATCAAGGTCACGGGTTCGATCCTGCCCTCCCTTTGAGAAGTAAACTGTTCTTAGTCTTACTGTTTTAGAATAAAACATACATTTGATTTCAGTCTGTAACAGCCGTGCAATTTATGATCTTTGTAAAGGTTAGCTTTTTTTTTTTTTTATTCACTTTTCACTCTCTCAGTCGCGTTCAGAATCAATCCATACAACCCCATCTGACACGGCTGTTTTCACTAAAGACGCTATAGCTCTGCAGTGTACCACGATGCATACTAACGCCCCCCCCCCCGGTTCTGACACACAAACGCTGGCGAAGCTGCCTTCTTCGTATCTCACCGTCACTTGCTTTTCTTTTATTCAGTTTTATTGAGTGTTCCTGCCAGTCCCCGCATGTTGCTGTATGCTTTTTCTTTTGCACCCAGGACATGCAGAAGAAAGAATGGTAAAGACCAGTAACTTCGGCGCTATATGCAATCATCAGACACTCCCCATCTGCCCGTGTCGCTCAAACACAGGAACATATATTGGTGTAAAGTATAACAAAAGTGCACTTTTATTCAAGTGCACTTTTTCCATCGCCTTTTCCTGTAAGAAGCAGTGTACACACTTCTCTCTATGCTGTGGTTTCTATTACACACCTGAAAGAAAGACAATATATGTGAAAATATAATCGCACTAATGCAATATTATTTGAAAACGAACAGCGTCAGATCGGGTGTGAATTTATGCAGGAACTGGAAATTCTCTGATGCGGACCTTCCCCAGGGAAGAAAGTACAGTGTCAGGTGCTCATTCAGTGTAATAGAAACCATAGCACAGAGAGGTGTGTACACGGCAACAAGTACACGGTCGTAAATGTAGGAAGGACGGTCCTTGGGTGTGTGGGAACTGTTAATATTTGAATGTGATGATTTTATATAGCACGGAATGAAAATCTGCACTTCTTAGCATTGCACCATGCAAGATGTCGTATCAATCGCCTACTGTATCTTGCTTTTTTTTCTTCGGTTATACAGGTAGTTTTGAATAAAAGTGCACTTGTTTTGTTTGCGAAATGAAGTGTCTGCGTGCACTTTTCGTGGCATTACACGTGTATTTTTTGAGCATGCCCGTTTGAGCAGTATAAAAGTATTGAAAAGTATAACAAAACAACGGGCAGATGGGGAGTGTCTGATGATTGCATATAGCGCCGAACTTACTGCTCTTTACTATTCTCTCCTCTGCGTGCCCTGGAGTACAAAAGAAACAGAATACAGACGCGCTATAGCTCTGTGCTGTACCACGATGCATACTAACGCCCCCCCACCGGTTCTGACACACAGACGCTGGCGAAGCTGCCTTCTTCGTATCTCACCGTCACTTGATTTTCTTTTTATTCAGTTTTATTGAGTGTTCCTGCCAGTCCCCGCATGTTGCTGTATGCTGGATATGTTCACATGTATTGTCTCTTTCTTTCAGGTGTGTAATAGAAACCACAGCATAGAGAGAAGTGTGTACACTGCTTCTTACAGGAAAAGGCGATGGAAAAAGTGCACTTGAATAAAAGTGCACTTTTGTTATACTTTTACACCAATATATGTTCCTGTGTTTGAACGACACGGGCAGATGGGGAGTGTCTGATGATTGCATATAGCCGAAGTTGGTCTTTACCATTCTTTCTTCTGCATGTCCTGGGTGCAAAAGAAAAGCATACAGCAACATGCGGGACTGGCAGGAACACTCAATAAAACTGAATAAAAAGAAAAGCAAGTGACGGTGAGATACGAAGATGGCAGCTTCGCCAGCGTTTGTGTGTCAGAACCCCATGGGGCGTTAGTATGCATCGTGGTACACTGCAGAGCTATAGCGCCTTTAGTGAAAACAGCCGTGTCAGATGGGGTTGTATGGATTGATTCTGAACGCGACTGAGAGAGTGAAAAGTGAATAAAAAAAAAAAAGCTAACCTTTACAAAGATCATAAATTGCACCGGCTGTTACAGACTGAAATCAAATGTATGTTTTTATTCTAAAACAGTAAGACTAAGAACAGTTTACTTCTCAAAAGGGAGGGGCAGGATCGAACCCATGACCCTTGATTCCAAGCGGGGCTGTATCTATTGAACCACGGAGTCAGTTATAGTAAACTGGTGTCAATGTCGCATGTTAAGGCGGATGTTTGAATAAAAGTGCAATTGTGTTATTCTTGTGAAAATGTTTCTTTGCTATTTGGACTTCAGGCTTCATACATTATATAGTTTATGCCTACATTTTGTCATCTACTACTAGAATATAAAAAAGTTTCTGTTTTAACAATGTGTTGACACAGATTACTGTAGAAACGGAACAGACATGAAATGCGTGTGTTCCAAACAACGATCTATTATTTCACTCTAAAACTCCACTTCACTCCCAGATACTCAATCAAGGCATGAGCTGAGAGAAGTTCGTGCACGTTCTAAATTGGTGAGGGGATGGAATAGCCGGCTTCTCTTTATCAGCACATTTAGAAGACAAAGGGCGCTGGCGGAGAGGTGTGAAGGGATTTAAGAAGCAGTTTAAGGTGGGACGGAATTACGAGTTTTTTCGTAGGCTCTGGTAATTCTAGTGTTAAACATCTTAGATTCACAGGTGACGATTTCAGTAGTGGACACTACTTAAAAAAGTTCTTAATAAAACGTTTAAGGCAGTACTTCGCCACTGCGAAGCGCGGGTATTTTGCTGTATATATATATATATATAGATATAGATATAATGTGTGTGTGTGTGTGTATGTATATATTGTGGAGGATTGCCGGCTTCTCATGCCGGTCCTCACCCCCAGGCCGCCAGGAGGAGCTCTCCCGACAGCAGGATAGTGCCCCGAGGTCCAGCAGGGCCTCATGGACTTTGTAGTATTTATACACAGCCCTGCTGGATACCTTGGGGGCCACCAGGAGTCACTGTGGGGGGGCATATGGGCTCTTTTGTGCCTTATGACCCGGGAGTACGTCACGGTCACGTGACGGGAAGGAACGACATGCTCCCGGGGTGAAGAAAAGGACTGTTTGCCCTGAACCGGAAAGAATAAGGAACTGTGGTCTGATTGGACAGGAACGCCTCCGGGTCAGGGGCTATGAAAGGACTAGAAGCCAGTCCAGGCACTGAGCTGAGCTGGGAGGTAGAGGAGCAAGTTTCTGGGCGAGGAGGAGAGAGATTATTGTGTTTATTGTAGTAATTTATGAGTAGTGTGGAGGGTGCTTGGTGCACTGTGAAAAAGGAAAATAAAAAGTCTTGGACTTTTACCTGGTGTCTGGAGTTGTCCCTGAGGATTCAAGGGAGCACTAGCCCCCCTACTGCCACTATATATATATATATATATATATATATATATATATATAGAGAGAGAGAGAGAGAGAGAGAGAGAGAGAGAGAGAGAGAGAGAGAGAGATAGAGAGAGATAGATAGATATAATGTGTGTGTGTGTATGTGTGTGTATATATATATTGTGGAGGATGGCCGGCTGTTTATCGCGGTCAATACCCCCGAGCCGCCAGGTGGAGCCCTCCTTGCAGAATGGAGGTCCCCAGAAGACCAGCAGGGCATCATGGACAATGGAGTTTTTATGCACCGCCCTGCTGGATGCCATGGGGCCACGAGAGGAGCTGCAGGGAGGACCGAAGAGTTCTTAGGTGCCCTATGACCCGAAGTTCGCCATAGGAAGAGCGACGGCTTCCAGGGTGAGAAAAAGCATTGTTTACCCTGACCCGGAAGGAATAAGGACTTATGGACTGTTGGATTGGGAACACTTCCGGGTCGGGGGATATAAAAGGACTGTGGGAGCTCCCAGACGACGAGCTGAGTTGGGAGGCAGGGTGGCTAAGCGTCTGGGAGTGGAGGATTGGTTTATTTATTATTGTGGTTATTGTGATTTATTGAGTATTGTGGAGAGGAGGGTGCTTTGTGCACTTTATTATTATAATAAATAACTATTTGGACTTTTATCTGGTGTCTGACGTGTGGTCTGAGGGTGCAAGGGTGCGAGCAATAACCCTAATCTGTCACAATATATATAGATATTGTCAGGGATGCCAGAGGCCATGACCCGGCCGGGACGTCATGAGGGACCGGATGTGGGTCTGTGCCCACCCTGGATCACGTGGGGGTTGCCTTCCGGGTTGCTCTGGGGGCCACGGGTCGAGGGCATGGAAGCCCTACCCTGTAAGGGCCCGTGGTCACCGCCAGGAGGTGCCCCAATGCCTTGGGGACCTGTTACCTCAGCACTTCCGCCACACCAGGAAGTGCTGGGGGGAAGACTTTGGAGGATACCCGGAGAGCTGCCGGGAGAAAAGCCGGCACTTCTGCCACGCTGGGGCGTGGCTAGAGGAGGAATGCCGGGAACACCTGGGGCTCATCCGGGTCCTGTATAAAAGGGGCCGTCTCCCTTCATTCGAGGCTAGAGTCGGGTGGAAGAAGGACGAGGCAGAAGAGAGTGGAGGCGGCCCGAAGAAAGGCATTTGTGGCCAGGACTGAGTGTTTTGGGGTAATTGTGCACGTGATGGAGGTCTGAGTGACCATTGGCTGGGGTCTTAGTGACCATTATTGTAAATAATATATTGTAAATAAACGTGTGGTGTTTTAAACAACATGTCCGCCTGTCTGTGTCCGGGTCAACTTCCACAATGGCGCCCGAACAGGGACGATCCGTCTGGTTCAAGACGGGGACCCCCAAATTATAAATATTTTGTGGATGGCCTGGCGCAGCAGGTGCGCCCACACACGTGCCGCGGGTGCTGCGTGCACACAGCCCCGCGGGGTAAAGGAACCCCACGGACCGCCAGGGGTCCGCAGGAAGGCCATATTTCCCTGATGCGGGCGGGCGGCGTGCCTACTAGGAATGCAGCGGTCTCCAACGAGTGCGCTGTTGCTGGAGGCGCCCGGGACGGCATGGCGTCAAGAGAGGCCACGCCGAGGATGGTTCCTCGGTTGAACGAGTCCGGGGAGGTGAGTTCCCTGCCTTGTGGCAGCCAGCCCGCGGGGGCTGGGCGTGTTTTCTTTCTTACAGGCAGGGACTCCCCGGATCCACGTCGGTGGCGGGCGCATGCCGGTCTGCAGGGCTCCGGCAGCACGGCGGCAGCTGCGAGGGCTGCGGAGGAGACAACGCTGCAGCTCGAGAGGCGCTGGCAACAGCAAGGCTGCCGGCAAGCACGTCACCGCCGCAGAAGGGGAGGCAAGATGGCCGTGGACCAGAAGTCCCTCCCTCTGATAGGCCCGCGATTGGACGGTGTGTCTTGTGTGCCCGCCGATGACTGCAGAGAGGCGGGACCAAGGAATGTCCATCACGGGCAGGGGAGACCCGATTGGGCCGGAGGAGAAGGCCCACAGGAAGTGGCCGGCGTCGGAGGCTGACAGACAGGTAGGCTCTGCGTCGGTTAACTTCCTGTCTTTTCCGGCTGCTCTGGCGGAGCTGAAGGCGTCCCTTCAGCCTGCGGAGCAGTGTTTATTACAGATGCTACGTGCCCTCTGTGCTGAGGTGCTGGAACTGGAGAGGAAGGCGCTCGCGGCGCTGAGGACGTTTCGATTGACAACGGGACGACGCAACGCTGGAATCTCCAGCCGGAGAGGTACGGCGGAGATGGTTACAGCCGACTCCGTACAGCATGTGGGAGGGTCTGTTGAAAATGGCTGTGACGTTAACGATCAGTTCCGAGTAAGCAGCCCTCCGATAGGAGGTGCGGCGCCGCAGGCTGTATGCACGGTGAGGGGGGAGTCCGAGAGGACGATGAATGGACACGGGCTGCTAAGTGCCCAGTGTCCGAGCGCCCTCCGCCCCGAGTCGGCTGCGGTCTCGCGCCGCACTGCAGGGACGCAGACGGGACAGAGGCGCCTTCTTTTCCATAAGGAGTCTCAAACCATCATGGCGTCCCAGAGTGAACGGAGGAATAAGAGGCTGGGTGCCGATTCCTCCGATATGTTGGGACGCGGTGCTGAGTGCACGCGTCCGGGTGCTGGCCGCCCTCTGCGGGGGGCGAGGGAATCCCTGAGGCCGGCGGAGAGAGCACAGGCGGTGCCGGCGATTCCACTGTTAAGAGGGACACGGAAGCTGCGGAGAGGGTGCCGAACAGGCAAGTGCCGGGAAGCCGGTTGGAGGGGGGAACGCTGCCCGTGTGTGGCACGGGAAGGGTGCTTTGGCAGCGGTTCTGCCTCTGTCTTCTCTTTTATAGGGATGGACCCCAGGTGAGCCGTAGGACCCCCTTTGTTGGGGACCTGCCCTCTGATATCAGAAAATCTGCGGAAGGATCTCTCTGTTGGTGCGCGAATGTCGTCACGGCTGGAGGAGGCTGCAAGGGAGCGAGTGACTCCGACCAAAAGGGCGTGGAGGCCTCGGAGGGGGTGCCGATCAAGGAGGCCCCAGGGTGCCGGTAAGAGGGGAGAGCACAACCTGTGCGAGGCGCAGGGGAGCAACAAGTGGTGGTGCTCAGGCCGTGTCTCCGCCCCTGTCCCTGCTTGGAGTGCGGGGCCGGACCCCGGCTATCCTGGAGTTGGACCCGCCCGGCTGCGCTGCCCTCGCTGGGACGGGTCGCTCTTTCCCCCGAGTGGTCTTCGCTGGCTGTGGGGCAGTGTCAGGGATGCCAGGGGCCATGACCCGCCGGACGTCATGAGTGACCGGATGTGGGTCTGTGCCCACCCTGGATCACGTGGGGGTTGCCTTCCGGGTTGCTCTGGGGGCCACGGGTCGAGGGCATGGAAGCCCTATCCTGTAAGGGCCCGTGGTCACTGCCAGGAGGTGCCCCAATGCCTTGGGGACCTGTTACCTCAGCACTTCCACCACACCAGGAAGTGCTGGGGGGAAGACTTTGGAGGATACCCGGAGAGCTGCCGGGAGAACAGCCGGCACTTCTGCCACGCTGGGGCGTGGCTAGAGGAGGAATGCCGGGAACACCTGGGGCTCATCCGGGTCCTGTATAAAAGGGGCCATCTCCCTTCATTCGAGGCTAGAGTCGGGTGGAAGAAGGACGAGGCAGAAGAGAGTGGAGGCGGCCCGAAGAAAGACATTTGTGGCCAGGACTGAGTGTTTTGGGGTAATTGTGCACGTGACGGAGGTCTGAGTGACCATTGGCTGGGGTCTTAGAGACCATTATTGTAAATAATATATTGTAAATAAACGTGTGGTGTTTTAAACAAAATGTCCGCCTGTCTGTGTCCAGGTCAACTTCCACAATATATACTGTAGATAGATAGATAGATAGATAGATAGATAGATAGATAGATAGATAGATAGATCTATACTAATAAAAGGCAAAGCCCTCACTCACTCACTCACTCACTCACTCACTCATCACTAATTCTCCAACTTCCCGTGTGGGTGGAAGGCTGAAATTTGGCAGGTTCATTCCTTACAGCTTCCTTACAAAAGTTGGGCAGGTTTTATATCGAAATTCTATGCGTAATGGTCATAACTGGAAGCAGTTTTTCCATTTACTGTAATGGAGATGAGCTTCAACGCCGTGGGGCGGAGTTTCATGTGACATCATCACGCCTCCCACGTAATCACGCAGTACATAGAAAACCAGGAAGACCTCAAAAAAGCTCTGAAGAAAACATGCATTATATAATTGAGAAGGCAGCTAAACAATAAGAAGCGAGCGAGTGACATATACAACCATATTCATGAGTTCTGCTACTGAAACAAAGCACGATGTAAACCTACACTTTAAATTAAGTTCATAGACAGGCTGCGCTGGCGCTTGTAATTTAGTGCCTGCCCATATAAGGCCGTCCGTCAGCGCAATCCAATAGCAAACTGCCACGGGTAAATATTCACGGGTGAAGGACTGTGCTTATGGAGAGGAAGATGAGATGGTCAGGGTGGTGTTTGACACAAACTCAGCGAAACTGCGAGAGAAAGTTTTAAGTGCCAGGACTAAGGTAACATTAAATACAGCCATGGACATAGCACGAGATGGCACCAGCACAGCTGGGAACCTTCGATGCATGTACACCGAGCTCACGGAACTGACGCAGTGCACAGATAAAAGCAACAGTTCCAAAGAGCTGAACAAAACCAATTACACAATTGAAAAGGCAGCAAAAATATGAAGCGCCTGATACATACAAGCATATTCATAAATCCAAAACAAAGCACACGTGGAAAAAGTCAATGTCCCGCTAAAGGAAGACAGTGTAAAAAACCCGTGCATGCAGTGTGTCAGGTCTCAGATAAAGAAGAAGACGAGCTGTTTATTGATGCAGTAAGAAACGAATCGATGAATGAAACCTGTCATCTTTACAACGATTGACAAACACGGAATGTAACTTGAACACAACACATCCTACAAATACGAACCTGATTGAAAGAAATAATGATAATCAAATCCTTGATGACAGCAACACTCAGTAACACTCACAAAACAAATACTGTATATTGACAGTCATGTTACGCTATTTTTAAAATGTTCCCTTTTCTTTTCTAGCTTTTTAACACACTACTTCTCCGCTGATACGCTGGTATATATATATGTATATATATATCCCGATCTACATACTAATAATGGATACTTTATTCGCCATCAATGATTGTTTTGGTAAAGCCATACTCAGTGTATTCATTAGATGAACGGTAAAAAGTAAGAGCGAGGGAGGATGCAGGCTGTAGTGCGCCAACTCTATCTGAATTGCGCGATCACATTTGAAAAATATATCTTTTCAAGTTCTATTTAGTCCATATGTGTCAAACTCAAGGGCCACGGGCCACATCCGCCCGGCGTAATTATATCCGCCCGCAGATCATTTTATATACTGTATTATTGTTATTAATGGCCCAGGTATATGAAGCGCTGGTAACACAATAAACTACAGATCCCATAATGCAGCGCTTCAGCTGCCTTGCCAACACTTACCGCTAATCAAGTCTAGCTTATGATGCTGCAAGTTATTGCGGCTAGCTCACACGATGCTGAAGAGAAAAGTTGATTCTGAAAATAGAGCCTTTAAAACCGATGGGAGGCTGAGTATATGTTTACTGAACCCGTGTGTCTCATTTGTGGAGCTAATGTGGCTGTAATTACAGAATTTAATCTAAGACGGCACTATGAGACAAAACATCAGGGTAACCTGAATGCAATGCAGAAGATACAGAAAGCAGAATAATTAAATAAGAATCTGACACTTCAGCGGACGTTTTACCCGTGCACAATCACAAAGTGATTTCAAGTGAAGCTGCTTTTATGGGAGACACAAATGCACCTTGCCCCACTTTCCCTGTTGCCAAGTAATGTTAAACCAAGTCGCCACTACGGTGTTCCCAAATACGCACTTTGCTGATAAACTGAGCGCACTGAGTTTGCACGGCGCTTTGGTGACTTTGAAGAACAAAAAGTCCGTCTACATGCGGCTCGAACCTTGTGCATGTTTGGTAGCACATATCTGTGTGAGAAGCTCTTCTCAGTGATAAAGACTAACAAAACAGCACACAGGAGTCGCCTCACTGATGAGCACCTGCAATCCATCCTGAGAATCTCCACAACACAGAACCTCACACCAAACATAAACGAACTTGTTGCCAAAAAGATGCCAGGCGTCCAGCTCTAAAATGACATATGAGCAAAGACAACTGAATGATTTGATTTGTTATTGCTGAAAGGAACACATTTTATTTATATTTCCAGGTTTTGTTATGCAGCATGTTCATATTTGAATTTGTATAATTTTGACAGGATATATTTTTATGGAGAGCAAAATCTTTTGGGATATTTAAAATCTAAGTTTATTTTTATATAAAATTACATAAGAGTAAAGAAATTTGAATGTTTGTTCTTTTAATGTTTACTTTATTTCTAACTTGTATAATTTAGACAGGATATATTTTTATGGAGAGCAAAATATTATAAGTTGTTTAAGGTTTGAGTTGATTTATTCAGGAATAATATTCCTGTCTGTTTTACCATTCCTACCAAAGATATTTCTGTCGACTAAATAAAAATTCCTTCTATTTAAAATTTAAATAGAACTTGAACAAATACGATAGTTCATAATATCCACGCAGACTTGCACGTAAGAGCGGAGTTATCCATTTTAACAAGCAGCGTATTGCACTGATACTGAAATAGCTGTGTGTGTATATATGTAGATATGTATGTATATGTATATATATGTTTATATGTGTGTGTATGTATGTGTGTGTATGTATATGTATGTGTATATATGTAGTATATATGTATGTATATATGTGTATATGTATAGATATGTATATATATATGTTTATGTGTGTGTGTGTAATATATATATATATATATATATATATATATATATATATATATATATATATATATATATATGACAACAACACTCATCACTCACAACAGTGACAAAACAATTACATTGACAATCATGTTACGTTATTTTCAAAATGTTTCCTTTTCTTTTTATTGCTTCTTTAACACACTACTTCTCCGCTGCAAAGCGTGGGTATTTTGCTAGTATATATATATATTCACATACACACATACACACATTATATCTATATCTATACTAATAAAAGGCAAAGCCCTCACTGACTCACTCACTCACTCACTGACTCACTCACTCACTCACTGACTCACTGACTCATCACTAATTCTCCAACTTCCCGTGTAGGCTTATTCCTTACAGCTTACTTACAAAAGCAGGTTTCATTTAGAAATTTTACACGTAACGGTCATAACAGTCGACAACGTCCGCCATGTTGAACTTTCTTATTCATGGCCCCATCTTCACGAAATTTGGTAGGCGGCTTCCCTGTACTAACCGAAACCCATGTACGTACTTATTTTGATGGTATGACGCCACTGTCGGCCGCCATATTGAACTTTCCAACATCACTAATATTCCAACTCCCCGTGTAGGTAGAAGGCTGACCCCATCTTTACGAAATTTGGTAGGTGGCATCACTGCGCTAACCAAAACCGATGTAATGTATCTTATTTCGTGGTATGACGCCACTGTCGGCCGCCATATTGAACTTTCCAACGCTACTAATTCTCCAACTTCCCGTAGGTAGAAGGCTGAAATTTGGCAGGCTCATTCCTTACAGCTTACTGACAAAAGTTAAGCAGGTTTCACTTCGAAATTCTACGCGTAACGGTCATAACAGTCAACAACGTCCGCCATGTTGAACTTTCTTATTCATGGCCACATCTTCACGAAATTTGGTAGGCGGCTTTCCTGCGCTAACCGAAACCAATGTACGTACTTATTTCGGTGGTATGACGCCACTGTCAGCCACCATATTGAACTTTCCAACGTCACTAATTCTCCAACTTCCCGTGTAGGTAGAAGGCTGAAATTTGGTACTTATTTTGGTGGTATGATGCCACTGTTGACCACCATATTGAACTTTTCAACGGCCTTTGTTACTTATGGGCCCATCTTCAAGAAATTTGGTACACGGGTTCCCAACGCTAACTGAATCCTACTTACGTACATATATATGTCCATAGCCTGCAGCTCGGTCACGTGTGGCGCGTTGGGTCCCTCATCCCAACGCCTCCCACATTGTTGGCTGCCTGCCTATATAAGGCCGTCCATTGCTCCAGTCTCTACATTCCCTTCCTTGCTTCGCCACGGGATTCACGTCTCCCTGCTACTAACTACAGCCTTTTTATTTAATCCATGGCTTCTCCTCTGTTTTATTGTTCAATTATTACGATTATAGTTATTGTGTGGGTATTTTAGACTTACTTTACATTGTTCAGGTACCCATTTTCTTTATCATTCCAACCGTACCCCCATTAACATGTCCATCACCATCGATCAAAGAACTGTCACTTTCACTTACCGAGTGGTTTCCATGCCTGGAGATGGCATCTACCTTTTCCATTCTCTTTGTTACATATTGCACGGCCATATCAGGCTCAATCTTGAGGAACATTGTGTCTTCTGTTTTGAATGACTGGGACAGGTTCAAGGTGTGGACTGATGACGGTACAGGAGATAATTATTCTACACAGGAGCACTAGAAGAGTGAAATGCTTAAGCCCTTTACCTATGCATCTGCATGTGAGTTGATGGCTGCCGGTGAATTGTTCAGTTGTCGCTTTCAAGTGTACTGAAATGGCCAAATATTTTACACCTTTTGACAACCGCCAATGCCTCTTAAACATCTTAGATTGACAGGTGACGATTTCAGTAGTGGATACTTTGATGTTTATGAATGTTTAAACTCTCAAAAGCTGGATGTAAAGTTATCGATAAAACAGGTTGTATACTTGCAACGCTTGACAGATGCCGAATGTCTCTTCAACACAAGTCCTACAAATACTGTCGTAATTGAAACAAACCATGAAACTCAAACCGATTATGACAGCAGATTTGAGATTTGAAACAAGATTACTGTTCACATGGCCAACTATACGTTGCATGCTCAAGAGTAAGCTCAGCGCACAGCTTGGTCATATTACAACTGAAGGGCCGAACTCACAATGTGGTATACAAAGAGATCCTTAACAAATAATTATTGGTATATTTTCCCTCAGTTTAAAAAGGTTTAATTTTCTTCTTAATAAAAATTTTAAGGCAGTACGCCGCCGCGATGGCTGGTATTTTGCTAGTATATATATATATATATATATATATATATATATATATATATAAATAAGGGCGCATGGTGGCGCAGTGGTAGCGCTGCTGCCTCGCAGTTAGGAGACCTGGGTTTGCTTCCCGGGTCCTCCCTGCGTGGAGTTTGCATGTTCTCCCCGTGTCTGCATGGGTTTCCTCCGGCGCCCGGTTTCCTCCCACAATCCAAAGACATGCAGGTTAGGTGGATTGGCGATTCTAGATTGGCCCTAGTGTGTGCTTGGTGTGTGGGTGTGTTTGTGTGTGTCTTGCGGTGGGTTGGCACCCTGCCCAGGATTGGTTCCTGCCTTGTGCCCTGTGTTGGCTGGGATGGGCTCCAGCAGACCCCCGTGACCCTGTATTCGGATTCAGCGGGTTAGAAAATGGATGGATATATCTATATATCTATATATATCTATATCTATCTATATATGTATATATATCTATTTATATATATATATCTATATCTATATACACACACACATACATATACACACACATATACTGTATATATGCCTATTGGGGTGCGAGCAGCTGTTGCTGGGGGTGCCAGAATCCATGAAGGAAGAAAAATTAAAAACATTATTTGTACAAAATTTTAATTTATCTATCCATTCCTAAATAATTAAATGGGCAGGCTATTTCGTATCAGTGCAATAAACTGCTTGTTAAAACAGATGACTCCTGCTCTTATGTGCACTTAGTGCTGCGTGGGTATTATGAACTATCGTATCTGTTCAACTTTAGGGCTGAAAATGTCCGCTCGACAGAAGCAGTGTACATGGGAATGCTCACCGCCAAATATACCAATGTGAACAGCTGCCCCATGCTCTCATTCAGATTTTTCTGATGAAGGAAGTCAAGGAGATCAGTGGGAGATTTTCCTAAAAAATCATCCATGGCATACATTACAGTCAGTTCTGTTTTAGCCGAGACAGATCAAAAAGCGCTCCGTGGCTCTTGTGTTAAAGTGGAGAAGGCTGCATGCAAGAAATTTTTCTTGTATTCCCGAAACTTCTGGGGCTCGAGGAGCGTGACAAACATTAGGTTTTCGTGGTCTTGAAATCTGGTCTGTGTCTGGCAAATAATATTGTCCAGAATCCAGCCATGGAGTTGGCCGT
Source organism: Polypterus senegalus (assembly GCF_016835505.1). Taxonomy (NCBI): domain Eukaryota; kingdom Metazoa; phylum Chordata; class Cladistia; order Polypteriformes; family Polypteridae; genus Polypterus; species Polypterus senegalus. Next base: position 105,066,522 of record NC_053166.1, read on the forward strand.
AGTGCATGCCACAATCTTTTGCTCGGAGCATTTGTGGTGCGTTCAGTGGCCTCATAGAGTTCCTCATATCGGCTTCTATCCAATCAATGGGTCTGAATACGGTGACGTTGCACACGCCTGCTAGAGGGCCCGACTGACACCAACTCAAAATCTGATTGGTTGAAGTAACAGGTTAATCGACATTTATTCTGTGTTAGAGTGCCTAAACTACGGATTGTGAAAGCCTCTCTGCCTGGCAACAAATGATGGCTGAAATGTGTTTGGTTAAATGGTTTAATACGAAACTCCACCTCCCACGGCTATGGAGCTGCAGTCTATTCTCTCTGCCTGGCAACAAATGATGGCTGAAATGTGATTGGTTAAATGCTTTAATACAAAACTCTGCCTCCCACGGCTATCGAGCTGCAGTCTATTACAGTACAGTATATGGACAAAAATAGGTTCCAGTTATGACCATTACGCGTAGAATTTCGAAATGAAACCTGCCCAACTTTTGTAAGTAAGCTGTAAGGAATGAGCCTGCCAAATTTCAGCCTTCTACCTGCACAAGAAGTTGGAGAACTAGTGATGAGTGAGTGAGTGAGTGAGTGAGTGGGTCAGTGAGGGCTTTGCCTTTTATTAGTATAGATTCCTTAAGAAGACAGAACCATCAAACAAAATGATTTAGACTTGGGCCACAGTCTGCATCCAACAAAATGTGCCTGGGGTGACCAGTGATGCACAGAAATAGACAGTTTCAAATTTCAGATAAAGTTGCAAAAAAGACTTGCTACAAGGCGTGGGATTCAAAATGTTGTTAGCTCAGTTTATAACACCCATCCAGATTATTAGCACTTACTATACTGCCAGCAAAGTTTATTTAAGGGACTTGTGCAAAGATAAATGCAGGAGGGATGAAGAATTGGAAGTCAAGCACATTCAGAAATGGAAAACATGGGTGGATGACTTACAGCTACTAGCTGACTACAATGTAAACAGGTGCATCAAATCTGCACAGTTTGGAACTATAAGGTCTGCACTAATGCACCATTTTGCAGATACCAGTGAAAATGGATATGGCACTGTCATATATCTTCTCTTGTCCAGTGAAAGAGGTGAAAAACAGTGTTTATTCCTCATGGGGAAGTCAAGAGTTGCACCACTGAAGCATATCACGATTCCAAGATTGGAGCTCACAGCGGCCATCGTAGCAGTCAAAATGGACAATATGCTAAAAAGTGAACTCCAAACACCCCTACAAGAATCTACATTTTGGACTAACACTCAGTGCTAAAATACATTTCAAATGAAAACACTCAATGCAAGACCTTTGTTGGCAACAGAATCTCAGTGATCAGAGATCATTCATGACCTAAATCCAGCTGATCAAGCATCCAGGAGGCTATACATAGCTTTCTCAAAAGCATCACATGGTCACAAGGTCCAAGTTTCCTATTAAGGCCAGAACAAGAATGGCCAAAAAAACCAGATCAACTGAATGATTCACTTTCTGAAGATGACCCAGAAATTAAAATGTCGGCTGTCAACATAACAAGTATGAAATAAATTTCTGAACCTGTAAATAAACTCATTATCTGTTTTTCAGAATGTCTACATTTGGTACGGTTCCTCAAGTTTAAAGACATACTGCTGCATTTAAAAAATGAAAGAAAGACATTTCAACATTTTTCTCATAACAGAAGCACATGACAAAATACAAACTGACTTTAATACCAAGCCCAATTTCTCCAGAAGACTTGGCTAAAGTCAAAACTGAGCTTATCCGCCTCAGTCAACTACAAGAATTTCCAGAAGAATTAAAGACTTTAACGAAAAATGCCCCAGTGAAAAAGAACAGTCAAATCTTCAAACTTGATCCAGTCATACAAGATGGAATACTTAGAGTTGGAAGAAGATTTAACAAAACTGCAATGCCAGAGGAAGCTAAACATCCTGCAATTCTCTACAAAACGTTCACATGTTACATCTCTTTTATTGCAGGTAATACTCAAAGAAATTGAACACTTTGGGTGCAATTACATGCTTACACCAGTTTGCCTCAAGCAAACTCAATTATCAAAAAAATAATTTCAAAGTGTGCAACATGCAGAAGATACAATGTGAAAGCAGGAGAGCAAAAAATTGCTACCTGACCAACCACCTTTCTCCAGTGTTGGAGTTGATTATTTTGGTCTCTTTCAAGTTGAAAGAGGACTAAGTTTGGTGAAGAGGTATGGAGTAATTTTCAAATGTCTAACAATCAGAGCTGTACACATAGAGATTGGATACACCTTGGACACTGACTCTTGTATCAATGCCATATGTCGATTAATTTGCAGAAGAGGACAAGTTAAAATCATGCCCCCAGGTAATGGAACAAACTTTGTTGGAGCTGAAAGAGATAAAAAAAAAAAATCAGCAACATTATGATGAAGAAAGAAATCAAATGGATCTTCAATCGAGCATCGGCCTCTCATCAAGGTGGAGTATGGGAAAGGCAAATTAGAAGCATAAGAAAGATTCTAAACTCAATACTTAACCATAAAACACTTGATGATGAAAGTCTCCAAACAGTGGAATCAATCATCAATAACAGACCCCTTACAAAGATATCAAATGATCCAAATGATTTGGAGGCAGTCACACCTAATTACTGTTACTAAAGACACAGTCCAGCATGCCAAATGGATTCTTTTTTAAAAAATGGCCAGAACACTCGAAGACATTGGAAGCAAGTACAATACATGGCTGATTTGTTTTGGAAAAGATGGTCTAAAGAGCATTTTCCAGTACTTCAAGAAAATCAAAATGGGTAGCATCAAACCAGAAGACATTCTAATTGTAGATGATTCTGCACCATGTAGTTCTTGAGTAATGGGTTGAGTCATCAAGACAATGCCAAAGGCACAGTCAGAAGAGTTTGAGTGCAAACCAAAACCAGCACACTGGATAGGCCTGTGAATAAACCATGCCTGCTTCAAGAAACAGCCAATGTTTTAAATATTTTTTTAGATATTTGCTTGCAGTTAAATTACTAGATATTTAAAGTATAGAGATAATTTATGGTTCTTATTGAAGTAAAATATACTCTGCTCCTGCATAAACAATTAGGGGCAGGAAATGTAAGAGCCAATCTTTTAAAGTTAATACTTTATGTTAAACTCATGTTATAGTGATTGCTTAATTTGAATAGAATATAATTTTCTTTCATAGATAAATATTAAGGTATAGCCTATACACACTGTGGATAACGTGAAATGTGTTAATTGAGTCAGTTTGAAATTAATTTCGTTGCTAGCAAACTTAGAGAAATGAAACAAAATAAATCCATAAACTGAATTTTTCTTTAAACAAGGACTTTTTAATACCAACATTTTCTATATTTTTGTGTGAACTGTTTTACTTTGAATTTTTACTAAAGCTTTTAAAAACAAATATATCTTGTCTTTGAATCATTTCAACATGTCACACTATTGCCAGACTCTCATGAAGCAAACTAAGGATGCAGAACTTTGGTAATTTTGGGTAAACACAGCTAGAGGGAGCTATTACTCTAACAAACGCAGGATACAAGGAAGTTCCAATGATGTCATTCTGCATTCGCTTCTTTCTCAGATCAAAAGAATCTTGCCTTCCTGCAAAGAAAGGAGAGAGAAAGTGAGCCCAAGACAAGGTCAATGGCCAGTTTTAAATGTTCCACCCATCAACCAATGGGTGACAATTGTGTTATATAGTGAGCTGGCAAATTTGCAGTTGCACCGTCAGCGGGCAACCAATCTCTTCCTGCGTTAACAGGGTTTTGGTGCACAGCGAGTGTGCGACTCAGGACTCCCACTTAGGACACCGACTCAGGCTGCTCCATGTGTGACAGCATATCGATTAAACACACAGGTGTATCAGGAAGGCTTGCTTTGAATCGTCACAAAGGGAACAAAGACCAGCAGGCACATAATTTTCAGTATTCTTTAGTAAATGATCATGCTGCATTCAAATAACTGGTTCAACAGTGCAGTAATCAGCGCCTGGCCATTTTATCCCTTCAGACATATGTATAAACTCAAAACAGTTGTAACTTACTCATGAGCAAACAACATACATACATTTATATTTCTTCTTTAAATAAAACATTGAATTGCAAAAATTTAACTTGTCTCTGCCATAATGGAATCCCAAGTAACTCTGCCTTAATGTACTGTACCATGCCGCCCACTGCACACCAGCTATTTTTCTAAACACTCATATACTCACTGCATCCACTTCCTGTGTATGCAAACTCGAAGTGCTCTGCCTTTCTTACAGCGAGGTTTTGGAGTTGTTGATGTCTCAAAAATCTCATAATATAAACTGGAACTTTGTAAAAAAGAAATGCTTAGGTTAAGGTTATGTTAAATTGATAGAAGCATCTCCTTAGTTATGTTAATATATTTTCCTATATATTAATCAATAATTTATGGGAGATTCTAATTTGAAAACCAACACAAGCTAAATTAAAATGTAATAAGCTATTTTTTTCTGGTCATTCTGACTACGGATTAGTCCAATTTTATGATCTGCCTTGCAGTTGGTAAGGTGTGGAGGGCAAGCAGTTTTCAAACAATATCATAATGAATTGACCATATTGAATATACTGTATGTACTGAATGTATTAAGTAAAGTACATGTAAGTTTGCCATAGAGAAATATCACAACCCTTAAGTATAGAAAGTAAATTAAGTTTAGCAAAAAAAAGTGAAATTTGTAAAAGAACATTTTTTTCCTTTTTTGCCTTTTATCCTGCATATGTAACTTTTTTTCTCTATACTTGTGTGAACTGTTTTACTTTGAATTTTCACTAAACATTTTTAAAATGAGCATTATTGGACTGAGAAATTTGTTTTGTTATGAATTGTAGTACTGGGCTGCTTGATTCTGGGAACCTGGGAAAGACACAGCTACAGTAGCATTCGGTTTTGAACATAAAGTAAGTCATTAGGTAATTAACAAAAGGTTTAACATTTTTAAGTTAGAAAGGATCAAATAATAACTGACATATTTCAGGAAAGAGTGGATGTAATATTAAATGTACACTGGCATTACAGACAAGCTGCACAAGTAATGTGTTTATCACAAGAGAAAATGTTTAACATTATACTAGATAGTTTATTTTCCACAGATCAACATTCAATAGCAGATGCATGGATCACATTGGATATCAGCAATACAATATACATAAATTTAACTTAAAAAGAAGTGGGTAAAGAAATCAAAACTATATTAAACTCATGAGTGATGAATATTTATGCACTAAAACATAAATAAATAAATAGTTAGATTTGTATAATAAATATATGTATACTGGTGTGGCTGACACAAGTAGTTCCTTGAAGAGGCATGAGCCTGTGGTCAGGACAGAGAGATGTTTTTATTTTTAACATTTAAATTATAATTAAAGGCTGTCTTCAAGGTTTATCCTTTTATCAGTAAACAGTTTATGTTTCTTCATTTTAAAAGAATAGTTAACAATTTTAATACCACTGTTTCAACATTTTCTGTACGCTAAGGCAAACGGTCCTTCACCCATACATTCTGTAAGTACAGTATTTAAGCTCAGTGAGTGACTGCCCCTCTCCAGAAGAATGTATTTTGTATTTTGCTAATGTCTTATGCTTTTCTACGTGCGATGAGAATAAATGTGTTGGAATATACTCCGCTGATCCTTTTAGGTTTATTGCACACTCAGGTTTTATTGCTACTTTGAAATTTCCTATGGAATGTCTACCATCTTCTGCAAGTTTCCTCTGAGTTTGTGGCATAAAACACATTGATGAACATAACCTCTTGCCAGCAGCAATCCCCGGATCAGTTGCCATTATAGCTCTCTATAAACTACTGTTCCTGATGTTTCACCTTTTCATGATAATGGCTCGTTAATGGTCTGGTGACATTACTTTGGTTTGGAAGAATGACTGTATTGTTTACCTATGGATCAAGAGAAGCATGCTTTAAATGTTGTCCTATCCTCATCAGGTAATCAAATATTAAAAGGGTGAAGGTTCAAAAGTAAACTTGTGCCAGCAATCTTGAAAACTGGCCAATGCCAGCATTCATTGTTTTCTTAGATTACAGGTGCTTTCTCAGCATGCTTACTTTAAAAAAGCCTTTTCAATTAATTATTTTTTTCATTTAAAAGGCAAGTGTGCAACACAGTTGTCATGTTGGACTCTACAGAATTATCATTCCATGTTTTTTAAAAAGAGCTCATCCTCAAAGGAAATGGCATGCTTGTTGTTTTGAGTTCTCATAAATGCAGTGTGCCCAAGTTTGTTCTCCAATTTCACACTAATGGAGACCCTTATGAACACACCTGAACAAAGACACCATCACTTAGCTTCCTGGACAAGATGAGAGTATATCTATTTTGAATGTGTAAAGGTAAAAAAAATTGATCCATGGTGACCAGAATGGACAATGGTGAATTCAATTTATAGATGATGGCAGGTCAGCAATTTTAGATATGCCTGGCTTACTAATCCATTTTCTACACTCCACAGACGTTTTCTGGTGTTTCTCCACAGCCTTACACCCTCTATGTATTTAGCCAGTTCTTCTTAATTCTGCAAATACTCTTTCCATGGAGGCATATAAAAAAGGCATTGTCATAGTCTTGAATTATGAGTGTTGTGATCGGGTGTTGTGGAGCTAGAACAACAGGATGAAGTGCATCTTTTGATAGTGCAGTGGCCTTATGGAGTCTGCCACTTCTGATCACACCCAAAGAATGGTCTAGCACTGAAGCAAATGAACTTAAACAGCTGTTAGAAGGGACAGATTTGTTAACCCACAGAGCACTGATTTCTTCACAGAAAATCTCACACTATGATCTATAGATCTATCTCTGTAGACATGGGAGGAGCAGATACCTCAGGTAAAGCTCAATATTTAGCCATAATGAGGTTGTGCCACGATTTGCAATTAGTCCACTCAGATGTGGGAGTGATACATTACATAACTGATACATTACTACAGAATGTGAACTTATGGAGCTCATCTGATTCCTTTTTCTTCACTATAGGGCAGATAAGCAAATGAACTGGAAACTGATGTAGGGATGCTGGAATGTGATTCAATCTGCTAGCCTAATATAAGCCCTGAAAGGTCTTGATATGGGTAAAGTTGTCAACAGGATTACCATCTGAATCAACATATTTCCAGTCCTCAGCTCCAACCAGATCATGCATACCAGTGACTTGTGTACCCACAAATACTTTATAATGTCATGACTCAGACTGAACCCAGTACAGCATTGTGGTTGAATCTGACAACGTGGTTGGTTGACTAAGTTTGAATGTGAGATGCTCCGGATTCAGTATCTTGGCCAGTTGATGCTGTGCTTGAAATGCTTGAAATAGGGCATAATGTAGATAAATAACAACAACATTTATTTATATAGCGCGATTTCAAACAAATGATGTAGGTCAAAGTGCTTTACAAGATGAAAAAAGAAAAAAGAAAAATAAGATTAGGCAATACAAAGTAACAAAGAATAAAGTAAGGTCTGATGTCCAGGAGGACAGAAAAAAACAAAAAAAATCCAGAGGGCTAGAGAAAAAAAAAACTAAATCTGCAAGGGTTCTGAGGCCACAAGACCACCCAGCCCCTACTGGGCATTCTACCTAACATAAATAATCTAAATCAGTCCTCATGGTTTACAGGCTTCATGTGGAAGAATTAGATAATGATGGTCATGTGGACATCTGGCCTTCAATACATCAATGTAGGGACTGCATGGTGCCTTGATCGTGGTGGTAGTGCAGATCGCCACCACAGAAAACCTTACAGAACTGATGTTTCGAAAGATGCCATTATCTTCTACAGTGACACTCTGGATCTTCTGAAGTCTAATAGAATTATTGAAAATCACCATGCTAAATATTTCTTTTTACTAATATGGTGTGAAAACTGTTCTCTTTCCACCAGCGTGAGGCAGATGCTCCATCCTGCATCATACATTTATGAATGTTTTTACTTATTTTTTTGTACAATAATAGCAGTAAATGTGCAACATTGAAGTAAAAATATAATTGTAAGTGATTACACACCTGTTTTTCCTCTGAAATGTTTGAATGTTGGAGGACACAGTTGACTTTTGTCCACCCTCTAACATTGTAAGGTCATGGTTGATCACATGGACCACAATTGTTGCCCTCATTTAATCTGAGACAAATTGAATTACCTCTTCTGCCTATTCACCTGCCATGTTGTCTAACCCTCACCCTAGCCCCACCATGCATTCTTATTCCCCTTCCTCGTCTTCTTCTACCATGAGCAGACTGTTGCTCCTTTATAAAATTTTCCTGCGCTGGTTCTTCTATTGTAACAGCTCTGTTAGAGTTCCGGTGCAGACTGTGAATGTTTTCCAGTGTATAGTGTAATGCATGACGTACATCTGTGAAGTTGGTTGCATGCCCATCCCAATTAGTTGAGCCATGATAAGACACACGTCCTTCATAATTGGAGTTCATAATTAACTGTGATTGACGTTTTTATAATATCAGACATACCACAAACAATACCACATCACTGCAATGTTTGGAATATTATAATGAAAATTTGATTAATTATTTTGTATTTGCTGGCTTAAACAATAATTGCATACATACAGAGTTTTTCTAGTGGGACTAATTCACTGGAAACATACAGGATCCATTTTTATCAACAAGACTTAAGCACCTGAGAGCTATGCCAAATGATGATAATTGTACAATACCATTTTGAATATACTTACTAAACATGATGACATTTGTAGGAGACATTGAGAAATAACATTCTGTTATTCACAAGTGTCAGAATGGTGTGGAAATAAGATGAACTGTTTTGTAAAGATTATTAATTGAGAAATGTGACAAAGGAATTGTATAAAACTGTAACTAAAATGATAAATGTCCCTGCTAAATGGAACATGTCCCACTTAATTGGTTAAATATTGCACTTAGCTAGTCAACCTAAATGTTAAATGTCTGTGCTAAATGCTAAATACCTTATTTAAATGGTTTAATACCCCATTTATATGCTAACTTTCCAATGTAAATGGTTAAATGTCTAAGTTAAATGATACATATACAACTTAAAAATTGAAATATCCCACCTAAATGTTAAATATGCAGCTTAAATGTTAAATGTCACCCTTAAATCTTAAAAGTCACAACTTAAACAACAGGATTAAGTTTTGCCTGGTAATTACTGAGCAAATCTGACCATCTTACTGACACTGACAAGCCTGTGTTCAACAGCAGCAACTCTTACATTCAAGCCAGAAGTTTTTATGTGTGGGTGTTTTTTTTCTTGAAGTTCTGTTACTAAGCATTTTATTACAATGTACACTAGCCAGTTAGATTTGATTTGATTTGATTTGAATATCCAACTTAAATGCTAACTGTCCAACTTAAATTGTTAAATGTCTAACTTAAATAAAAAGATTACTTTTTGCATAGTATGTTTTCTTAATAAAGGGCGCATATCTTGTGTTAACGTTGCATGTAGTATTGAAAGATAATGTAAGTTATAATCTTTAAACTCCAAAAATAAAAAAATCCTTATTTGAACCTGGAACTGTGTTTGGCTTTACTGTGTCTGGGATTTGGGGAGGTCAGTGGCACCATCTACTGGTTACAGGGCAGAACCGTTTGAAGCACCAGATATTGAAGGACAGGTTGTGTGCTGCATAATTTCTGCAAGAACCGCAGTGTCTTGGTCGTTGTAAACTTGAAGAGCTTTTGGTCTCTTTGGTTTGTTTCCGCTTTGACTGACTGCACACTACCCAGTCTGATTTGATATTGTATACGATATGGCATTGTCAGACATGATAATGTTCTTATTGAGGCAGTATTCTATAAATGAGTCTTTATATTTAATGGGTAGTTTAGACAACACTGAATGTACATGAGACCAACAATGAAATTCAGACCTAGAGGGCATATTCATAAAGTTAAGTAAGGCCATAAAAGTGTTGACAGCAATAGCAAAGTCCTCAAATCCTTGAGCATTACATAGCCATAGTGTTGGAGTATTCAGGATTTACTACAATTCATACTGAATTGTTTGTCTTGATTGACTATATGTTTGTTCCAAAGCCACAGCACTGGTATATGTAAATGGACTATTGACACACCTTTAGCTACAGTAGCTGATACACAGCTAGTAGCTCTAGAGTATGTAACAGTGCTTGACACTTACAGTATACTCCTTAGTTAAATGGGGGTAAGGGGCTACAACATTAGTCAAACCTTTCTTAATCATGAGAATGTCACTCTGTTTACCTGATGAAAACAACCCTTTGTAACTGTGGCTACACTGGGGATAGTGCAAATAGCACAGGTGCTGACTGGGAATGTGGCTGCACTGGAGGTGGCACAAACTGAACAGAAGCTGGCTGTAGAAGTGGCTGCACTGGAGATGATGTAGACTACATGGAAGCTGTCTACAATTTTTGCTACAAAGGAGCCAGCTAGGGCTAAGAATATGATCTTGGGAATCAAGTTTAATGTCCATAGGGTTATAAGCCTGACAGGGCTGCTACACTGGGTGAAGGAGGTGGTGGAGAACATTAACTGTGCCCTGTGTTGCACAAACTGATGCATAGGGGATTCAATTCCTGTGTAAAACTTTCCACAGCAATCTCATCTCATTACTCAGAACTCTCCAAAGTGCCTCTAAGAAATGTATTTTCGCCCTTCTAGCACTGTGAGTAAAATAGTTCCCATATAAGTCATAATTTTTTTATGATCAATTATTTATTGAATATTGCCAAAACAGTTAATTAAACAAAATTGTACAGAACATTTATAACAGATACTGTACCCTAAAGGTGACCCCTGCACCCAATCTAAGGTGGGAAGCACTTAACCAAGAGTAAAATTAATGAGCATCAGTATTCTTAAGGACTGAACATCAGCCCTGAAAGGTTTCCATGGAACCTTTGTTAATGCACGATTTAGATAACTCCATATGTAATAAACGGTGAATTTTACATACCCAATTATCAGTAGTTTTAGTCTCAGGGAATTTCTACCAAGCAGCAAGAAAATGTTTAGCAGCACAGATAACAGTCTTCCTGGAAGGAGGTGAGATACAGGGAAGGCAGGTCTAAAAGAATGAAGAGACAATGGCCATAGGGGGAAAAAACAGGAGGGTAGAAAGAGTGGTTGAGGGAGAAATGTATCTGGGACACCCAATGTGCAACAGTGATAAAAAAGATCAGGATCAAGACTGATCAGATAGCACGGTGAGTAGAGTAGTCTTTGAACAAGCTTTAATTGGGTTTGTTGATAATTAGGATTTAAATTTTTTTTAATAATTTTTCATTATGAAATATCGTCATCAAGGCAGGAGGAGGAGTAGTACTAGGAGAAAGGTCTCTAAGCTAAACTTAAATCAAGGGGAGAGGTTTATAAGCTAGAGTTACATAATACAATATAAAGGCTGGAAATGTAGTTGTATGCTTAGATGGAGATAAAAAGCAAGATATGGAGTCAAGAGAATGAGAAGGCAGAGCAGAGGAGAGACACTGCATGTTCTTAACTATGAAAAAGAGCAAGGAAGAGGCAAATGTGGCTGGAGAGACTGAAATGACAGCAGCAAAGCATCATTAAATAGGTCACCGAATGTACTAATTCCTGTAGCTTGCAAAGCACAGTAGCCACTGGTGATAAGATCATTGTTATGAAAAAACTAAGGTGTGAGAATGCCATTTCATTAATGTCAAATGTGAAGGGCATAAGAGACAATAGGACCCAAATGTAAAACCTATAGCATGTGGGTTTCAATGGAACAAAGAAAGTCCACACTAGACAGCAATGGGTGACAATGGAGAGATTGATTTGAAACCACAAAGAAGGAGGAGGGGAAGGAAGAGATAGCCAGGATCAGATATGACGATGACAGCCCAATGATAGTATTCTATATTGGACAGAGATACCCCGCCATTAAACCTACTTTGAACTAATTTGGCATTTTTAAGATTAGGACTTTTTCCATTCCACAGAAATGAGCAAATAAGGGCTCTAACTTCAAACCAGTAATTAGATGGGGAGAAAGCAAAATCATCAAGCTTACAAAATTAAAGCAGAGGCTACATTCATTTTAATCACAGGTATTTCACTAATTGCATAAACGTCCACACCTACATTCCTAAAGCAGTTAGCAACAGGGGAATAGAGGTAAGAAGGCTTGGTAGGATAAATTATTAAGTAACAGGGAGGGTTTTGTCCAGTTCATTTTATAAAAAGATACGTTTTCATAAATTTTATACTTAATTTCCCAGAATTGCTTTCTGTCTATTTTCCAAACACCACAGAATTTTATCTAATCATAAAATCTGACAGTCTTTAAAACTAAATATTATGAATATTAATGATCTAATGAGGTCATTTGTACCTGCTTGGTATTTCAGTTAGAGAATATCATTTTACTAGGCTGACCCGCCTTTTAAGGCGAACGACTTTTAAGTTGACCACTTCTTAAGGCAATTCAATATGTAGATCAATTTGATATTTTATACAAACTCATTAATTTGGTTATATTGCATTTGGGCGGTATTACTTTAATACTCGTAGTTTCTGTTATTTTTGTGATGAAATTTAAACTTTTTTTCTATATTGAGGTCACCCTTTTGAACCCCCCTGATATTTACTACGCGGTGAGGCATTTGTACTCCATCAACATTAATTATTTCCAGAGACATAATTTTGTCTATTTTTCTAGCGCATCGCGCACAAAAGCAAGGGAACGATGGGAGCTCTGAACTCTGCTCACATCATGTCGCTTCGTACCACAAGCTGCAAGTAGTAAGTCTGTGATAAGCGGAATACCGCTACGCTTTCCACTCACAGGACAGAAGGACAATCTCGACCACTTTTATATAGTAAGAAAGAAGAAGAAGATATCGCACAGTCTGGAGTAGAAAATCATCTATTACCTGGAAAAACGAAACTACAAATCCCATCGTGCATTGCAAAATGAACAGGGCGTGTGTGAAACTCCGCGCCTGCGTAGCACTCACGGGACAGAAGGACAATCCTGACTGCTTTTATATAGAAGGATGAGTTCTAAGAAATAGTCTTGGTCACACAGTTTAAGGGCCATTAGATAGATAGATAGATAGATAGATAGATAGATAGATAGATAGATAGATAGATAGACAGACAGACAGACAGACAGACAGACAGACAGACAGATACTTTATTAATCCCAACACTAGAACAAAAAACACAAATTAATTATTACAAGTCATATTTAGCATACTGCAAAAGCTAAATTTTCCAACAGTATTATACTTGTGATTCGCAACCCAACCACAGGGGAAGCACAAACCAGTGTGTTTCTTCATGCTGGTCCCAAGCCCGGATAAATGGGGAGGGTTATGTCATGAAGGGCATTCAGTGTAAAATTTTGTCAGATCAACATGTGGACGACAATACAAAGTTCCATACCGGATCAGTCGAGTGCCAGGTTAACAATGACTGCCACCAGTACTTGTTAGCCAACAGAGTGCTGACAGAAATTGGGCTACTGTTGGCTGAAGAAGGAGAAGAAGAGGGTGGAGATGTGTCCAGAGGAAAGAGGAGAGGAGGAATGTAAAGAGAGTGGAATTGAGGGTAGGAACTTTGAATGTTGGCAGTATGACTGGTAAGGGGAGAGAGTTAGCTGATATGATGGAGAGAAGGAAAGCTGATATATTGTGCATGCAAGAGACTAAATGGAAGGGAAGTAAGGCCAGGTGGATTGCAGGTGGATTCAAATTGTTCTATTATGGTGTGGATGGGAGGAGAAATGGGGTAGGAGTTATTCTGAAGGAACAGTATGTCAAGCGTGTTTGGGAAGTGAAAAGAGTGTCAGACAGAGTAATGATTATGAAGCTGGAAATTGTAGGTGTGATGATGAATGTTGTTAGTGCATATGCCCCGCAAGTTGGGTGTGCAATGGATAAGAAAGAAGATTTCTGGAGTGAGTTGGATGAAGTAATGTAAAATGTACCCAAGGGACAGAAAGTGGTGATTGGACCAGATTTCAATGGACATGGAAGGGAACAGAGGAGATTAGGAGGTGATGGGTAGGTATGGTGTCAAGGAGAGGAATGAATAAGATCAGATAATAGTGGATTTTGCAGCAAGGATGGGCATGGCTGTGGTGAATACATATTTTAGGAAAAGGGAAGGACATAGGGTGATGTACAAGAGTGGAGGAAGATGCACACAGGTAGATTACATTTTATGCAGAAGAGTGAATCTGAAGGAGATTAAAGACTGCAAAGTGGTGGCAGGGGAAAATGTAGTTAGACATTATAGGATGGTCTGTAGGATGATATTGGAGATCAGGAAGAGGAGGAGAGTGAGGACAGAGCCAAGGATCAAATGTTGGAAGTTGAAAAAGGAAGACTGCAAGGTTGAGTTTAGGGAGGAGGTAAGACAGACACTGGGTGACAATGAATAGTTACCAGACAGCTGGGCAACAACAGCAGAAGTTTTAAGGGTGACAGCAAAATGTTGCTTGGTGTGTCATCTAGACAGAGGAAGGAGGAAAAGGAAACCTAGTGGTGGAATGAGAAAATACAGGAGAGTATATAGGATGGCGAAGAAGAAGTGGGATAGTCAGAGAGATGCAAAACGTAGACAAGAGTACAAGGAGATAAGGCACAAGATGAAGAGAGAGATGGTGAAGGCTAAAGAAAAGGCATATGATGAGTTGTATGAGAGGTTGGATACTAAGGAGGGAGAAAAGGACCTGTACCGATTGACTACACAGAGGGATTGAGCTGGGAAAGATATGCAGCAGGTTAGGGTCATAAAGGATAAACATGGAAACATACTCACAACCAAGAAGGTTGTGTTGAGAAGACGGAAAGAGTAATTAGAGAGACTGATGAATGAAGAGAAAGAGAGAGAGGGAGAGAGAGAAGCTTGGATGATGTGGAGATAGTGAATCCGGAAGTGCAATGGATTAGCAAGGAGGAAGTAAGGACAGCTATGAAGAGGATGAAGAATGGAAAGGTCGTTGGTCCACGTGACATACCTGTGGAAGCATGGAGGTGTTTAGGAGAGATGGCAGTGGAGTTTTTAACCAGATTGTTTAATGGAATCTTGGAAAGTGAGAGGATTTCTGAAAAAAGTAAAAGAAGTGTGCTGGCACCAATTTTTTAAGATTAAGGGGGATATGCAGATCTGTCGTAACTACAGGGGGGTAAAATTGATGAGCCACAGCATGAAGTTATGGGAAAGAGTGGTGGAAGCTAGGTTGAGAAGTGAGGTGATGATTAGTGAGCAGCAGTATGGTTTCATGCCAAGAAAGAGCACCACAGATGCAATGTTTGCTCTGAGGTTGTTGATAAAGAAGTTGCCTTGTGCCTTTTAGGACCTGTAGAAAGCATATGATATGGTGCCTTGAGAGGAGTTGTGGTATTGTACGAGGAAGTCAGGAGTGGCAGAGAAGTATGTAAGAGTTGTACAGGATATGTACGAGGAAAAAGTAACAGTGATGAGGTCTGTGGTGTGAGTGATGGATGCATTCAACATCGAGGTGGGATTACATCAGGGATTGGCTTTGAGCCCTTTCTTAATTGCAATGGTGATGGACAGGCTGACAGATGAGATTAGACAGGAGTCCCCTTGGACTATGATATTTGCTGATGACATTGTGATCTGTAGTGAGAGTAGGGAGCAGGTTGAGGAGAGCCTGGAGAGGTGGAGATATGCTCTAGAGAGGAGAGGAATGAAGGTCAGTGGGAACAAGACAGAATACGTGTGTGAATGAGAGGAAGGTCAGTGTAATGGTAAGGATGCAGGGAGTAGAGTTGGTGAATGTGGATGAGTTTAAATAGCTGGGATCAACAATACAGAGTAACGGGGATTGTGGAAGAGAGGTAAAAAAGATAGTGCAGGCAGGGTGGAATGAGAGGAGAAGAATGTCAGGAGTGATTTGTGACAGACGGGTAACAGCAGGAGTGAAAGGAAAGGCCTACAAGTCGGTAGTGAGACCAGCTATGTTATATGGGTTGGAGACAGTGGCAGTTGCCAGAAATCAGGAGACAGAGCTGGAGGTGGCAGAGTTAAGGATGCTAAGATTTGCATTGGGTGTGACAAAGATGGACAGGATTAGAAATTAGTGCATTAGTGGGTAAGCTCAAATTGGATGGCTGGGAGACAAAGTCAGATTGCGTTGGTTTGGACATGTGCAGAGGAGAGATGTTGGGTTTACTGAGGAAAGGATGTTAATGATAGAGCTGCCAGGCAAGAGGAAAAGAGGAAGGCCTAAGAGAAGGTTTATGGATATGATGAGAGAAGACATGCAGGTGGTGGGTGTAACAAAACAAGAAGCAGAAGCCAGGACGATATGGAAGAAGATGATATGCTGTGGCAACCCCTAACGGGAGCAACCAAAAGAAGAAGAAGAAGATTATACTTGTGATTCTTATCGACCAACAGAGGACATGTTCCTTCTAATACCAAAAGTCTAGATTCTTAATCAGAGATTGCTTGGCGTTTAACATCGAATTGGTGAAATGAAAACGTAATAGTGAAGTCCAGGTAAAACCCTTTAACTGTGCTAGGATCATCTACTGATTCCTCATGAAAACCCAGAAAATTGTTTAGTTTGTTTCCAATTTGCTCAAAAACTGCCTTGTTATTTAAAAGAGATGTGTTAAATTGCCAGCGAGGAACACATAAAGGGGAAGGAAGTGGGTGCAGCTGCATAAAAAAGACCCTGTGATCTGAAATGCATTTAAAACTAATAGGGCTTGACATTTATTTCTTCACAAACATAGTACATATTGTGATGCTTTGGTCACTGTCTTTAAGCCGAGATTAGATGCTGAGTCCAAAAGCTTCAATAAAACCAACTTTATTCCCATCAAAATAGGAACAGTCAGGGTATTTACGGGAGCTACCACTTCAATACACACAGCCACAGCAAACAAGCAGTGACGGGGTCAGGTCAGTGGCCAGGTTAAAATACTCTCTGCATCAACCATCAGGTGACAGACACGTGAGGCTACAAACTTACAGTTGCCTCAGTGGTTCAGTAAATCTGCGGTTTCTTCGCAGACAGATAAGCAGTTCTCGATAGACGTGTCAACTGTGTTTCGGTGAGCAGCACAGCTTTGTTCTCACCTGAAAGAATGAAGCAACAGTCCAAACCGGGCTTGACCAGACACATGAAAATGTCAGTGTTGACGTGCGCAGAATCAGGATGGTGGCTAACAACAAAAGTAAATGACTACACGCTAGTAAACCAAGTGAGCCGGGCATTCGTATCCTTCTATCTGTAGAGCCACTGGAGGATATCCACTGCCCCCTTAATAGCTAGATGTCCTGGTTGATCACAACAAAAGCCTTTGTGCTTAACCCCAGCTGTGGACTTCCTATGATAGCATCTTCTCCTTGCAGATTCACTTCGTGTGTCCCCACCAGTGGCGTCAGTGATGGTAGAAGCCTGAGCTTGAATAGGAGGGGGACAAGGAATGGAATAATAGCAGATAACAACAACAACAACATTTATTTAAATAGCACATTTTCATACAAATAATTGCTTTACATGATGAAGAAAAGAGAAATAAAAGACAAAATAAGAATTAAAATAAGACAACACTAATTAACATAGAATAAGAGTAAGGTCCGATGGCCAGACGGCTGGAGAGAAAAAAAAAATTCTGCAGGGGTTCCAGACCATGAGACTGTCCAGTCCCCTCTGGGCATTCTACCTAATATAAATGAAACAGTCCTCTTTGTATTTAGGGTTTTCATGGAAGGACTTGATGATGATGGTCATGTAGGCTTCTGGCTTTTAATCCATCAATGTAGGAATATCATGGTGCTTTGATTAGGTGGTGGTGGCACAGGTCGCCACCACAGAAAACCGGGAAAAGAAACATAAGTGACAGTAGAGATAAGTCTGGATTTTAGAGCCACCATGAGTAGTTATGATAATTAATTAAAAATACAGAGTATCAGGATTAAATTAAAATGAAGTTATGAGAAGGCCATGTTAAAGTAATGAGTTTTTAGCAGTTTTTTAAAGTGCTCCACTGTATTAGCCTGGCAAATTCCTATTGGCAGGCTATTCCAGATTTTAGGTGCATAACAGCAGAAAGCTGTCTCACCACTTCTTTTAAGTTTAGCTCTTGGAATTCTAAGCAGACACTCATTTGAGGATCTAAGGTTACAATTTGGAATATAAGGTGTCAAGACATTCCGATATATAAGATGGAGCAAGATTATTTAAGGCTTTGTAAGCCATAAGCAGTATTTTAAAGTCAATTCTGAATGACACAGGTAACCACTGTAGTGACATCAAAACTGGAAAAATATGCACAGATTTTCTTTTCCTAGTTAGGATTCTAGCAGCTGCATTCTGCACTAGCTGCAAACGATTTATGTCTTTTTTGGGTAGTCCTGAGAGGAGTGCGTTACAGTAATCTAGTCGACTGAAAACAAAAGCGTGAACTAATTTCTCAGCATCTTTCAATGATATAAGAGGTCTAACTTCTGTTATGTTTCTTAAGTGAAAAAATGCTGTCCTAGTGATCTGTTTAATATGCGATTTAAAATTCAGGTTACAGTCAACAGTTACTCCAAAGTTCTTTACCTCCGTCTTGACTTTTAATCTTAATGCATTAAGTTTATTTCTAATAACCTCATTATATCCATTACTAGCAAAATACCCGCGCTTCGCAGCGGAGAAGTAGTGTGTTAAAGAAGCAATGAAAAGAAAAGGAAACATTTTGAAAATAACGTAACATGATTGTCAATGTAATTGTTTTGTCACTGTTGTGAGTGATGAGTGTTGCTGTCATATATATATATATATATATATATATATATATACACACACACATAAACATATATATATACATATCTATACATATACACATATATAAACACAAATACATATATATATATATATATATACACATACATACATACATACACACATATATAAACATATATATACATATACATATATATCTACATATATACACACACAGCTATTTCGTATCAGTGCAAAATGCTGCTTGTTAAAACGGATAACTCCCACTTCTTACATGCAAGTCTGCGTGGATATTATGAACTGTCATATTTGTTCAAGTTCTATTTAAATTTTAAATAGAAGGAATTTTTATTTAGTCGACAGAAATATCTTTGGTAGGAATGGTAAAAACAGACAGGAATATTATTCGTGAATAAATCAACTCAAACCTTAAACAACTTATAATATTTTGCTCTCCATAAAAATATATCCTGTCTAAATTATACAAGTTAGAAATAAAGTAAACGTTAAAAGAACAAACATTCAAATTTCTTTACTCTTATGTAATTTTATATAAAAATAAACTTAGATTTTAAATATCCCAAAAGATTTTGCTCTCCATAAAAATATATCCTGTCAAAATTATACAAATTCAAATATGAACATGCTGCATAACAAAACCTGGAAATATAAATAAAATGTGTTCCTTTCAGCAATAACAAATCAAATCATTCAGTTGTCTTTGCTCATATGTCATTTTAGAGCTGGACGCCTGGCATCTTTTTGGCAACAGGTTCGTTTATGTTTGGTGTGAGGTTCTGTGTTGTGGAGATTCTCAGGATGGATTGCAGGTGCTCATCAGTGAGGCGACTCCTGTGTGCTGTTTTGTTAGTCTTTATCACTGAGAAGAGCTTCTCACACAGATATGTGCTACCAAACATGCACAAGGTTCGAGCCGCATGTAGACGGACTTTTTTTGTTCTTCAAAGTCACCAAAGCGCCGTGCAAACTCAGTGCGCCAGTTTATCAGCAAAGTGCGATTTGGGAACACCGTAGTGACGACTTGGTTTAACATTACTTGGCAACAGGGAAAGTGGGGCAAGGTGCACTGGTGCATTTGTGTCTCCCATAAAAGCAGCTTCACTTGAAATCACTTTGTGATTGTGCACGGGTAAAACGTCCGCTGAAGTGTCAGATTCTTATTTAATTATTCTGCTTTCTGTATCTTCTGCATTGCATTCAGGTTACCCTGATGTTTTGTCTCATAGTGCCGTCTTAGATTAAATTCTGTAATTACAGCCACATTAGCTCCACAAATGAGACACACGGGTTCAGTAAACATATACTCAGCCTCCCATCGGTTTTAAAGGCTCTATTTTCAGAATCAACTTTTCTCTTCAGCATCGTGTGAGCTAGCTTCGCAATAACTTGCAGCATCATAAGCTAGACTTGATTAACGCGTAAGTGTTCGGCAAGGCAGCTGAAGCGCTGCATTATGGGATCTGTAGTTTATTGTGTTACCAGCGCTTCATATACCCGGCCATTAATAACAATAATACAGTATATAAAATGATCTCGGGCCGGATATAATTACACTGGGCGGATGTGGCCCTGCGGCCCTTGAGTTTGACACATATGGACTAAATAGAACTTGAAAAGATATATTTTTCAAATGTGATCGCGCAATTCAGATAGAGTTGACGCACTACAGCCTGCATGCCTCAATAAGTCATCCTCCCTCGCTCTTACTTTTTACCGCTCATCTAATGAATACACTGAGTATGGCTTTACCAAAACAATCATTGATGGCTAATAAAGTATCCATTATTCGAGTATGTAGATCGGGTATATATATATACATATATATATACCCGCTATCGCAGCGGAGAAGTAGTGTGTTAAAAAGCTAGAAAAGAAAAGGGAACATTTTAAAAATAACGTAACATGACTGTCAATATACAGTATTTGTTTTGTGAGTGTTACTGAGTGTTGCTGTCATCAAGGATTTGATTATCATTATTTCTTTCAATCAGGTTCGTATTTGTAGGATGTGTTGTGTTCAAGTTACATTCCGTGTTTGTCAATCGTTGTAAAGATGACAGGTTTCATTCATCGATTCGTTTCTTACTGCATCAATAAACAGCTCGTCTTCTTCTTTATCTGAGACCTGACACACTGCATGCACGGGTTTTTTTTACACTGTCTTCCTTTAGCGGGACATTGACTTTTTCCAACGTGTGCTTTGTTTCCGCAGTAGCTGGATTTATGAATATGCTTGTATGTATCAGACGCTTCATATTTTTGCTGCCTTTTCAATTGTGTAATTCGGTTTTGTTCAGCTTTTGGAACTGTTGCTTTTATCTGTGCACTGCGCCAGTTCACGTGAGCCGCTCGTGTACATGCATCGAAGGTTCCCAGCTGTGCTGGTGCCATCTCGTGCTATGTCCATGGCTGTATTTAATGTTACCTTAGTCCTGGCACTTAAAACTTTCTCTCGCAGTTTCGCCGAGTTTGTGTCAAACACCACCCTGACCATCTCATCTTCCTCTCCATAAGCACAGTCCTTCACCCGTGAATATTTAGTGGGAGTTTGCTATTGGATGGCTGCTGACGGACGGCCTTATATGGGCAGGCACTAAATTACAAACGCCAGCGGCAGCCTGTCTATGAACTTAATTTAAAGTGTAGGTTTTAAATCGTGCTTTGTTTCCGAAGTAGCAGAACTCATGAATATGGTTGCATATGTCACTCGCTCTTCAGAGCTTTTTTGAGGTCTTCCTGGTTTTCTACGTACTGCGTGATTACGTGGGAGGCGTGATGATGTCACACGAAACTCCGCCCCCACGGCGTTCAAGCTCATCTCCATTACAGTAAATGGAGAAAAACAGCTTCCAGTTATGGTCATTACTCGTTTTTTCGATATAAAACCTGCCCAACTTTTGTAAGGAAGCTGTAAGGAATGAACCTGCCAAATTTCAGCCTTCCACCCACACGGGAAGTTGGAGAATTAGTGATGAGTCAGTGAGTGAGTGAGTGAGTGAGTGAGTGAGTGAGTGAGTGAGTGAGTGAGGGCTTTGCCTTTTATTAGTATAGATTACCAATCACAAAAATTTCTGCTTTCTCTTTATTTAGCTTGAGAAAATGACTATTTATCCATTTAGAAACACAAGTAAGACATTGTGTTAGTGAAACAACAGAGTCAGTGTCATCAAGTGCTATTGATAAATACAGCTGCGTGTCATCAGCATAGCTGTGGTAACTCACGTTATGCCCTGAGATAATCTGACCTAACGGAAGCATGTAGATTGAAAAGAGCAGCGGACCCAGGATAGAGCCTTGTGGAACACCATATAGGATATCATGTGTCTTTGAGTTGTAATTACCACAACTAACAAAGAATTTTCTACCCCTCAGGTAGGATTCAAACCAATTTAAGACACTGCCAGAAAGGCCCACCCACTGACTAAGGCGATTTCTAAGAATGTTGTGATCAATGTTGTGAAATGTGGCACTCAGATTTAAGAAGATGAGAACAGATAAATGGCCTCTGTCTGCATTTACCCGCAAGTCATTTACTACATTAATGAGTGCAGTTTCTGTACTGTGATTTGTTCTAAAACCTGACTGAAATTTATCAAGAATAGCATGTTTATTGAGGTGGTCATTTAACTGCATAATGACTGCCTTCTCTAGAATTTTACTTAAGAAGGCAGGTTAGAAATGGGTCTAAAATTTTCAAAAGCAGAGGGGTCAAGATTATTTTTCTTGAGTAGGGGTTTAACTAAAGCAGTCTTAAGACAGTCTGGAAAGACCCCCGTATCTAATGATGAGTTTACTATGTCAAGAATACTATCAATTAGCACACCCGATACTTCTTTAAAAAAACTTGTTGGTATTGGGTCAAGGACGCAGGTGGAGGGTCTCAGTTGAGAAATTATTCTATGTAATCAGGTAAATCTATCCTAGTGAAAGAATTTAATTTGTTTATAACGGAGTACTGGGGTTTAGGAGGATCCGCAGATTTGGGAAGATATACTATATTATTTCTAATATTATTAATTTTTTGATTGAAAAATACAGCAATAGCCTCATAGGTTTCACTGGAAGTATTTTGGAGGCATTCCTTTGCATTACCTGGGTTTAGCAGACGATCAATCGTAGAGAATAAGATTCTGGGATTACTAGCATTGTTATTTATAATCTTAGAGAAATAACATAGCCTCTCATGATGGACTGTGTTATTGTATTCTGTTATTTTAACCTTCAATATCTCATAGTGGATAGTTAGTTTAGTTTTTCTCCATTTAAAATCTGATCTACGGCATGTTCTCTTTAAATCAGACACTCTTTGGGTCTTCCATGGTATAACAATGCTAGAAGATTTTTTAACTGTCTTTTCAGGTGCAACTATGTCAACAGCAGCTCTCACCTTAGTATTAAATTTTCCACCTTACTATTTACATTATCCTCACTATTATAGTTAGCACTATAAATGGACTGATTGCTTAGAATGTTTGTACGTTTTAAAGCTGCTGATGAATCAAAGAAGCGTTTTTTAACAATATGCTTTTCATGAATGTTTTCTATCAATAGTTATATATTAAATACTAAAAGAAAATGGTCTGATAGACCAATATCAATGATCTGCTTTACATCAACTTTTAGTCCTTTGGTAATTACTAAGTCTAATGTATGACCTGCTTTATGTGTAGGCTGATTAACAAGCTGTCTCAAATCAAATGAGTCCAGGAGGTTCATGAATTCTTTTACTTTTTGGTCACACTGATTATCGATATGAAAGTTAAAGTTGCCGACTATTAAGAGTGTGTCATAGTTCGTAATTATAGTTGACATTAAGTCTGAGAATTCCTCAAAGAAAGACGCATTAAATTTAGGAGCCCTATACACGGATAATACTAGCAAGTGAGAATCTCCATGAATAACAATGGCAAGATACTCAAAGGACTTGAATTTACCAAAATTGACATGTTTACACTTTAACTGGCTTGAGTAAATGTTTGCCAAACTTGACACCCTTGTTTCCCTGGCGATCCGTACGAGTAAAACTGTAATCCGGAGTTGCAGATTTGATTAAAACAGCCGCGCCATCTGAGCTAGGCCATGTTTCACTTAGTGCAATAAAATCAATTTTTCTGTAACTAATAAGATCATTGATGAAAAACGTCTTGTTGGTTAATGCTGTAACATTTAATAGTGCCATATTTAATGTTTCGGAGGAGCATAGCTGATTTCTATGTGCGTTATTGATATTTGGAACAGAAACCAAGTAATTTTTATTACTGCTGCTCTGTGTGTATTTTTTATTTAATCTATAATCTGTTTTTATAGTTTTAATACATTCTTCATCTAAAGTAGTAATTGTATTTAAATTATTAGTGTTTATGCCTAGCTCTATCCTGCCTAGATTTTTTACGTGCATTGAGATTAGTTATTAGAGTATTAATGTAGTGCACTTTTACGGAAGACTTTGTTAAAGAATTATCATGTCCTAGCAAAGCATTAGCATTACGGAAGGGGTTAAGAGTATAAATAGACAGTCAAAAGAGACAAATTACCTTAGCGATGTTTTCAGAGAGGACCCGGGCGTCAAATCTATTCGGATGCAGACCATCCCGCTTGAAGAAACGCAGCCTTTCCCAGAAGAGGTCCCAGTTGTCAATGAACCCGATGTCTTGATTCTCGCAGAAACCTTTCAGCCTGTTGTTTAATCCCAGCAGACGACTGTAGTATTCATTTGATCTTCTAACGAGTGGTAGTGGACCCGAGATGAAGATCCTTGCCCACGGGGCCTTCTCCTTCATGTCTTTGATTAGTGCTGGGAAGTCAGCCTTGAGAATCTCCAACTGTTGGTACCTCAAGTCGTTTGTTCTTGTGCTTCTCAGAGACTTTCGGCGCACATTTCATAACATCTCGGACACGAGCACCGGGAAAAAAAGAAGCAAAAGATTTCCTATTAGGGCATGCAATGTTGAGATTTCTTACAATTGAATCACCCATCACGATTACATCACACAGGGTTGAAGGCAAAATGGGGGCAAGAGAGGGTCGAACCGGTTCTGGGTCGAGATGCTCGTCTGTGCTGATGGAGGTGTTCTAGCCTTGAACCCCTGCCTGCAAAGCTGAAACACGCCAAGGTCTTCATTGGTGGTTTCGTCGCTCCAACAAGGCGCAGGGGTGAAGCTTACATGTCCTTGGAAGTTAGCGGCACAACGTAGAGTCATTTTTACTGAAACCCGGCGTGTTACATCAATTTCAGATGGCGAGGATGGTTTTTCCAGCAGCCAAGCCTTCAAATCCCTAAGGTACGTTTGTCTGGACAGGAGTTTCTGGATCTGGTTGTCGAAAGCCTGGAGTTCTTCTACGATGACGGCAGCACGATTCATCTCACTGTCGGCCATTGTCTGCTTCTGCTTCCGCTTCGTGCCCTAGGAAAGAATGAGAGAGAGAGAGGTTAGTGCAAAGTGTGGAGACCTTGTGTGGAGATGTTGTTCTGAGGAGAGATGAGGACCCATAGCTTCGGTGATTGACCATCTGGCGGGGATGTGATGGTTGAGTTGAATTTGGTGCCAGGTTAGGACAGCCCCTCTGCTTCCAGGTGGCTTGGGTGCCCTCCAGTCTGTGTGTCAGATATAGCAGCAAGTAGACATTGTTCTCATCTCATCACAGAGGTCCTCATTTATCCCAGACAAGAATGTGTCAATAATGAGTTTTTCCACAATGTACTCGATGGTATCTCCACAAAGCCAGTTTTGAATCAGGTCTACTGAGGTCTACTAAATCTCACAATATGCATCTGACATGTGAAATCTTATTCTAAAGTTAAGTGTTCTTTAAAAATGAAAAAAAAATATCTTGCCCTCACTGGCATTTACAATGGAAGCCAATGGGACATGGGGCATCTCTCAAACGTAAAAGCTTAAAAACGTGCCAAAGACATCTAAAACAGTTGTTGAGTACTGATCTGTTTCTTGCGATTACAAACACACATTGTAAAATACTTTTTACACTCCATTTTTGAACAGAAAACACCAACGTTATGAGATTTAGTCATTTTAAAGAAGACCAGAAGTGCACTCCATCTCAGCATTTGCTTTCTTCCACAACAATTTTTTCACCCTCCCACTCACCCCCACTTACCTGAGGTGTGATTTCCTTTTGAAAGACCAAATTACAGTAAACGTTCCATGTCATATGGTTGGTTTTGTTTTGATTTACTTCTGTATTTGTGAGAGAATTAACACAAGCGAACAGAAAACCTTTCCTTAGCACAAACAAAATAGAACAAGGAATATGTGATAAAATTATTATTTCCAGGTCCCTTTTGTTGTCACAAACATGTAGGGCATGTTTTCGTTTGCCGCTACATCAGTAAGTTTTTAGGTTTTTATTTTTTGATTGTGCCTCAGTAGCCTCTATTATAAAGTGCCAGCGAGGACAAGATATTTGTTTAACATTTATAGAAAAATGCTTAACTTTGGAAATAATTTTGCATGTGAAATGCATACATACCATGTTTGTGAAGAAATAACTTTGACTTGAAATATAACAAATTCAACCTTTAAGGTCTGTCCAAAGTTTACACCAAGAAATGATGGAATGGGGAGTGTGTTGAAATAGCGGAGGAGGGGCTTTGATTAATAGTTGATTAATAATTGCATTTGCTTCAATTCCAACTAACAACTCATAGTCTTAAAATTTAAGAAGTTGACTGGCTAGATCAGGAAAGTAGCCTAAGACAAATGGTAAGAAGTTTAACCATATGCAGCTGCGATTGTCAGTTTACAGCTCCCCATTGCAGCTAAGACATAACAGAACCTGCCCATTTCATCATTACTTACTTCAATGATATTGATCTGCAAGCTTCTTTTGGAAAGAATGAGCACACCATGTTTTTTGGAGGAAGAATATGAAGAAGAAACAACACAATAGTATTTGTTTTGACACCGGTGAACATCAGAGGCAAGCAAATGCAATTCATGAATTAGGTTACATCTATATGATGTTGGTGAAGAAGTCTAGCACACTTATATGACAAGGGTCAGAGCTCATTGCCCCAAAATTCAAATCAGTAAATTTTACATTAGCTGCAATCAAGATAAGTAAAGAATAATAGAACAAATGTAAGAATAGGAAGAAAGAAGGGTGTTCAATGGTTCACAAACTCATAATATCATTGCACGTAGTACAAGATTTTACCAATTCAGGAATCCACCCATAGAACCTAAAACAATTCCTCGCATAACCCATAATACAGTGGAACCTCAGTTCACGAACGTCTCGGTACACGTACAACTCGGTTCACGACCAAAAAGTTTGACAAATTTTTGCCTCGGTTCATGACCACACACTCGGTATACGAACAAGCCAGTTTCCCTTTCGGTTTGTGCACGTCGATGATTTCCACACGTGTTGCCTTGTTCTCGGTCAGACCTGTCTACGCGTGCGTGCCTGCCTGCCTGCACATGCCTGCCTGCCTGCCTGCAAAAGAAACCCAAGAAATCATAACAGAGAAAACACCTGAAGGAAAACATCCCTCCATCGCGGAGCCGGACTCTCCCTCAAAACTGTAACCTCCTCTCCACCCAGTTCCTCCTCACTTCATGCCAGAACTCGACTCATGCAAGGTTAGTTTTCTTGGTGGTTTACAGTTTTTGTATTACGGATTTTTCAAAAGTTAATTTTTCAGTTCGTAGCATGAATTGTTGCAATGTTACTTTTCTCTTTTTTCAAATGTTCCTTTTTTTCCCTGTGCTTAAAACTCATTTTAAAAAAGTGTTTACTGTACAGTACAGCAATCGGGCTGTAAGGCTATTAGCATGAACTTGTGTTTTTAAATTAAAGTTCGGATTTGTTCAAATGTTTCTCTGAGAGAGAAAGCGCGAGTGAGCGCGTGCTGCTGAGAGAGAGAGAGAGTGAGTGCGTGCTGCTGAGAGAGAGAGCGAGCACGTGCTGCTGAGAAAGAGGGAGAGGGTGCGTGCTGCTGAGAGAGAAAGAGAGAGAGCGAGCAAGCGAGCCTGCTCATGCAGCTGAGCAGGGAGCCTGGGTGTTTTGTGTCAGTGTTATTCAATGTTTTTACATTAGTTTACTATTACACTGTGCATTCTATGGTGTAATTAACTATATTTGTGCTTAATCTTTAAAAAAAATATATTTACATACAGTTCGTACGGTCTGGAACGGATTAATTGTATTTACATACAATCCTATGGGGTTTGGAACGAATTATGGTCGTGAACCAAGGTTCCACTGTATTTCAAACAGCAAATACCCAATTAATAATCACAGATCCCCTATCAATGTTTTTAATATTCACCTTAAAACAGTAATAGAATGGAATGGAATCAGCAACCCCTACCCAATCTGGCTCCCCTGAACATAAAATTGATAAACAGCCAAGGATTACAGGAAATTACATATTTGTTGATAAAAATAACAGCACGCCACAAAGGAGAAGAATATGAAACTGCATTCAGTGATTCAAGATGATAATGTGGAACCCCTACCCCTACCCCACCCCATACCCATCCCTTTGTTTGAGCAAGGAAGATGGTCAATTAGCCAATATGAACAATGTCATGTAAATTAATTGCTAGAATGAAATAGATAAAGTCACATGTGTTGAATATAATAAACAGAAATCCTCCAAAAAGCACAAAATAATAATAACTTCTCAATGAACTTCAAACAGTGCATGAATTACAACAGGCTTAAAAAATACGAACTAATCTGCGCTAAGGAACAACTTAACACCCTGAGAATTAGCATAAAAATAGGAGACAAAAGTCACATGCATCAGTATGGAAAGGTGCCAAAGAGTCATACGTGGAGAGCACTGAACCTTGGCTTAACTTCATCTTAAATAACTGAAGGCAAACTTCTTTTGCTTTCCTAAGTGCAAGGCCCATCAAACATCTGTGCTGTGCCATTACAAGGCTAAAGTCATGAAAAAATTTAAGATATGAGTTCCAGATGTAGAGCATGCATTTCTGAGTCATGATGAGTAATGTGAGACTACAGAATATGAACTTCCCTGGTAATTTTTTCATGTTCTTCCTTAATTCAGGAGATTTAATTTGTGAGTATGGTGAAATTAGTTTGCATGGTTGTGTTCCTTGTAGTTATATGCTCCATCAGAAAGTTCTTCATGGCTTCCCAGTAGGAATTGTCACCAGCAGTGAGCTGAACCAGTTTTGGAGAATTTTCAGCTGCCGTATAAGTTCTGCATTCTGAAGAAGACATTACTTTAGACCAGAGGTGGGCAAGTGCAGCCTTCAAGGCCGCATGCGGCCTTCAAGGTATTTTTTTGTGGCCATCATGAAGGTATCAGTGAAACAAGTGATTTCGGCCTTTTGGCTTGTTACACTAGCTGAAAATGTTCAATGAAACAAACAATGTAAACAAAGATTCGTTTGGTCTCCGTGTTCATACCTGACGGAATGGTCAATGACAGCTAACGAAATACAGCCAAACTGAATGCAAGTTATGCCAATAGCAGTTAAGCTAGATATTTACTGCAGATAGAGTGATCCACATACTGATGTAGAGCTATTCAAATCATGCATGCTTGTTCAGTTGTTCAGTGTCTCAAACCATATCAACTTCAAAAATTTAAAGATTTACCTCTATCATGAAGGACAATTGTGAGGCGCCAAGGTGAGATTGCGGTTGACTTAAAAAATCAACTGAACAACATACAATATGTCAAGAGTCCAATACTTTGTATTCTGTAGCATTGGATGAATCCTGTGATACAACAGATACAGCACAACTGCTTATTTTCATCAGAACAATGTCACCAACATTTGACATCCATGAAGAGTTGTTGTCCTTTATCAGTCTCAAATCAACAACAAAGGCACAAGATATTCTCACAGCATTTAACAAAACTTTTGTAGAGAAGAAATTAGATCTAAAGAGACTTGTTGCTATGTGTACAGATGGAGCTCCTGCAATGGTAGGAACAACGGGCGGTTTTGTGACTCTACTTAAACAACAAATTCACTCTCAATATCCGGAATCTCCCACATTATTATCACTGCATTGTATTATACACCAACAAGCTCTATGTGCCAAGTCTGCAGCCTTGAACAACACATTGGAAGACGCTGTTGGTATTGTGAATTTCATTTGAGCTCGAGCCCTCAATCATTGCCAGTTTAGAGAATGCGGATTCAACTGAGAAAGAGATTTTATATTACTCAAATGCTTGTTGGTTGTCAAGACGATCTGTTATAAATAGAATTTATGAATTGCAAGGCACTATCAAAGAGTTCTATGCATCCAAAGGAGTGGTTTGTAAACTTGATGACATCAGCTTTTGCATGAACCTGGCTTTTCTCAGCGATCTTCTGAGTGAACTCAACAGTCTGAATAAGCAACTCCAAGGCAGAAATCAAAGTGTCTGTGACCTCTGGCAGAGTATAAAAATTTTTCAGCGCAAGTTGAAATTGTTTCATGGCAAGTTTCAAAAGCAGCAGCTCTCCAAATTCTTTCCGTGTCTGAGTAATTTTGCCAGTAACAACCCATCTGTAAAAATACATTTTGATGAGTTCTGTGAAGTGCTTGGTTCACTAGTCGCTGAATTTGAGGCTCAATTCTCCAAAATCCATGTCAATGCCAATGATTTATGGGTGGTGTCAGAGCCACACCTGATGTAACCTGACAATGTGCCAGAGAAGTTCCAGATGGAATTGTTGGAACTTAGTGAAGATCCAAATGCTTAACACAAGCTATCCCAAAATTCCGTGGATTTGATTTCATTTTGGCGTGATGCTCACATATTCCCCATTCTGCGTGAACAAACTCGACGGGTGTTAACATGCTTTGGTAGCCCGTACATTTGTGAATGTACATTCTCTCATATGAAGTACATTAAAAATCGATACCGCACAGTCCTGACAGATGACCATTTGGAAGGCCAGCTGCGTTTAAGAACATCCACTTTTGAGCCAAGTTTTAATGAATTGTCAACCAACAAACAGACTCAAAAAAGTCATTGAAAAATGACAGAATTATTTCGTATTATGGATTATTCTTACACTTTTACACACTTTGGGGTCAGTATAAAGTTGAATAATAAATAATAAAAGCATGCCCATATATGTTGTCAATGACTTCATAATGGTGCGGCCTTGTTCGAGTTAAAGCAGTAGTCATTGGCCTTAGTGTGAAAAAATGTTGCCCACCACTACTTGGGACTGTCAGGTAAGCAGGATGTTCTGGCAGCTTTGTTCATAGTAAAGGTGGGAACTAATATTTAAAGGCAGGTTCTGAAGTGAGATGAAAAATCCCAAGGTTTAGGCGGCCATCAACATGAAGCATCACATGACTTCCCTACAGTCATAGCTTGAACATATAACTTACATTCTTGTGGGCATACCTACTGTTGCAGAAGGGATGTTGTGTTGTAGTGGATGGTCAGTCACAATAGTCAAATGTAGACAAGAATTTGTTGTTTGTTTCCTACTGTAAAAATATCTGCATGTAAACATGGTGCAGCCAATATACCATCTGGCTCGAAGGACCATTTGTGAGGGGCAGTTACTGAGTTTATTGTACACTAGCAAAATACCCGAGTTTCTCAGCGGAGAAGTAGTGTGTTAAAGAAGTAATGAAAAAGAAAAGGAAACATTTTGAAAATAACATAACATGATTGTCAATGTAATTGTTTTGTCACTGTTGTGAGTGATGAGTGTTGCTGTCATATATATATATATACATACATCCACATATATATACATATCTACATATACACACATACATACATACACACACATATATACACACAAATATATATATATATATACATACACACACACATATATAAACATATATATACATATACATACATATCTACATATATACATATACACATATACATATATATATATATATATATATATATATATATATATATATACTCTTTGTGCCAGAATCCATGAAGGAAGAAAATGAAAAACATTATTTGTACAAAATCTTAATTTATTTATCCATTCCTAAATAATTAAATGGGCAGGCTATTTCGTATCAGTGCAATACGCTATTTGTTAAAACGGATGATTCCCGCTCTTACGTGCAAGTCTGCGTGGATATTATGAACTATCGTATCTGTTCAAGTTCTATTTAAATTTTAAATAGAAGGAATTTTTATTTAGTCAACAGAAATATCTTTGGTAGGAATGTAAGTTAAATGTAGGCATCATTGCATACATTTTTCTTCACCATACAAATGTAAAGAGTAAATTCGCCTTACATTCCAACCAAAGACATTTGTGTCGACTAAATAGAACTTGAAAAGATATATTTTTTCAAATGTGATCGCGCAATTCAGATCGAATTAACACGCACCGACGCATCAAGCCCGCGTGCTATTGTGGTTTCGCCTGCGTGCCTCAATAAGTCGCTCTTACTTTTTTACCGTTTATCTAATGAATACACTGAGTATGGCTTTACCAAAACAATCATTGATGGCGAATAAAGTATCCATTATTTATAAATCTTCAATAGGTGATCTGTCTTTCTGCGTTAACCGCATATTTTTTGATACGTCTCAAACCAAGGGGATGCGAGAGTAAAATGAATCGGGAAGCGCGCGTACATACTCAGTTCACTCACTCTCGGGAATCGAACCTCGGACGTCGGCGCTAGAAGCAAAGCCTCTACCATTGCGCCACGGCATGTGGTTTGTCTATTTGAGAATCTATACTAATAAAAGGCAAAGCCCTCACTCACTCACTCACTCACTCACTGACTCATCACTAATTCTCCAACTTCCCGTGTGGGTGGAAGGCTGAAATTTGGCAGGTTCATTCCTTACAGCTTCCTTACAAAAGTTGGGCAGGTTTTATATCGAAATTCTACGCGTAATGGTCATAACTGGAAGCTGTTTTTCTCCATTTACTGTAATGGAGATGAGCTTGAACGCCGTGGGGGCGGAGTTTCGTGTGACATCATCACGCCTCCCACGTAATCACGCAGTACATAGAAAACCAGGAAGACCTCCAAAAAGCGCTGAAGAAAACATGCATTATATAATTGAGAAGGCAGCGAAACAATAAGAAGCGAGCGAGTGACATATACAACCAAGTTCATGAGTTCTGCTACTGAAACAAAGCACGATGTAAACCTACACTTTAAATTAAGTTCATAGACAGGCTGCCGCTGGCGTTTGTAATTTAGTGCCTGCCCATATAAGGCCGTCCGTCAGCGCAATCCAATAGCAAACTCCCACTAAATATTCACGGGTTAAGGACTGTGCTTATGGAGAGGAAGATGAGATGGTCAGGGTGGTGTTTGACACAAACTCGGCGAAACTGCGAGAGAAAGTTTTAAGTGCCAGGACTAAGGTAACATTAAATACAGCCATGGACATAGTACGAGATGGCACCAGCACAGCTGGGAACCTTCGATGCATGTACACCGAGCGCTCACGGAACTGACGCAGTGCACAGATAAAAGGCAACAGTTCCAAAGAGCTGAACAAAACCGAATTACACAATTGAAAAGGCAGCAAAAATATGAAGCGTCTGATAAGCATATTCATAAATCCAGCTACTGCGGAAACAAAGCACACGGTGGAAAAAGTCAATGCCCCGCTAAAGGAAGACAGTGTAAAAAACCCCGTGCATGCAGTGTGTCAGGTCTCAGATAAAGAAGAAGACGAGCTGTTTATTGATGCAGTAAGAAACGAATCGATGAAAGAAACCTGTCATCTTTACAACGATTGACAAACACGGAATGTAACTTGAACACAACACATCCTACAAATACGAACCTGATTGAAAGAAATAATGATAATCAAATCCTTGATGACAGCAACACTCAGTAACACTCACAAAACAAATACTGTATATTGACAGTCATGTTACGCTATTTTTAAAATGTTCCCTTTTCTTTTCTAGCTTTTTAACACACTACTTCTCGCTGCGATACGCTGGTATATATATATGTATATATATATCCGATCTACATACTCGAATAATGGATACTTTATTCGCCATCAATGATTGTTTTGGTAAAGCCATACTCAGTGTATTCATTAGATGAACGGTAAAAAGTAAGAGCGAGGGAGGATGCAGGCTGTAGTGCGCCAACTCTATCTGAATTGCGCGATCACATTTGAAAAATATATCTTTTCAAGTTCTATTTAGTCCATATTTGTCAAACTCAAGGGCCACGGGCCACATCCGCCCGGCGTAATTATATCCGCCTGCGAGATCATTTTATATACTGTATTATTGTTATTAATGGCCCAGGTATATGAAGCGCTGGTAACACAATAAACTACAGATCCCATAATGCAGCGCTTCAGCTGCCTTGCCGAACACTTACCGCTAATCAAGTCTAGCTTATGATGCTGCAAGTTATTGCGGCTAGCTCACACGATGCTGAGAGAAAAGTTGATTCTGAAAATAGAGCCTTTAAAACCGATGGGAGGCTGAGTATATGTTTACTGAACCCGTGTGTCTCATTTGTGGAGCTAATGTGGCTGTAATTACAGAATTTAATCTAAGACGGCACTATGAGACAAAACATCAGGGTAACCTGAATGCAATGCAGAAGATACAGAAAGCAGAATAATTAAATAAGAATCTGACACTTCAGCGGACGTTTTACCCGTGCACAATCACAAAGTGATTTCAAGTGAAGCTGCTTTTATGGGAGACACAAATGCACCTTGCCCCACTTTCCCTGTTGCCAAGTAATGTTAAACCAAGTCGTCACTACGGTGTTCCCAAATCGCACTTTGCTGATAAACTGAGCGCACTGAGTTTGCACGGCGCTTTGGTGACTTTGAAGAACAAAAAGTCCGTCTACATGCGGCTCGAACCTTGTGCATGTTTGGTAGCACATATCTGTGTGAGAAGCTCTTCTCAGTGATAAAGACTAACAAAACAGCACACAGGAGTCGCCTCACTGATGAGCACCTGCAATCCATCCTGAGAATCTCCACAACACAGAACCTCACACCAAACATAAACGAACTTGTTGCCAAAAAAGATGCCAGGCGCCCAGCTCTAAAATGACATATGAGCAAAGACAACTGAATGATTTGATTTGTTATTGCTGAAAGGAACACATTTTATTTATATTTCCAGGTTTTGTTATGCAGCATGTTCATATTTGAATTTGTATAATTTTGACAGGATATATTTTTATGGAGAGCAAAATCTTTTGGGATATTTAAAATCTAAGTTTATTTTTTATATAAAATTACATAAGAGTAAAGAAATTTGAATGTTTGTTCTTTTAATGTTTACTTTATTTCTAACTTGTATAATTTAGACAGGATATATTTTTATGGAGAGCAAAATATTATAAGTTGTTTAAGGTTTGAGTTGATTTATTCAGGAATAATATTCCTGTCTGTTTTTACCATTCCTACCAAAGATATTTCTGTCGACTAAATAAAAATTCCTTCTATTTAAAATTTAAATAGAACTTGAACAAATACGATAGTTCATAATATCCACGCAGACTTGCACGTAAGAGCGGAGTTATCCATTTTAACAAGCAGCGTATTGCACTGATACGAAATAGCTGTGTGTGTATATATGTAGATATGTATGTATATGTATATATATGTTTATATTTGTGTGTGTATGTATGTATGTGTGTATGTATATGTATGTGTATATATGTAGATATATATGTATGTATATATGTGTATATGTATAGATATGTATATATATATGTTTATGTGTGTGTGTATATATATATATATATATATATATATATATATGACAACAACACTCATCACTCACAACAGTGACAAAACAATTACATTGACAATCATGTTACGTTATTTTCAAAATGTTTCCTATTCTTTTTTATTGCTTCTTTAACACACTACTTCTCCGCTGCAAAGCGCGGGTATTTTGCTAGTATATATATATATTCACATACACACATACACACATTATATCTATATCTATACTAATACAAGGCAAAGCCCTCACTGACTCACTCACTCACTCACTGACTCACTGACTCACTGACTCATCACTAATTCTCCAACTTCCCGTGTAGGCTTATTCCTTACAGCTTACTTACAAAAGCAGGTTTCATTTAGAAATTTTACACGTAACGGTCATAACAGTCGACAACGTCCGCCATGTTGAACTTTCTTATTCATGGCCCCATCTTCACGAAATTTGGTAGGCGGCTTCCCTGTACTAACCGAAACCCATGTACGTACTTATTTTGATGGTATGACGCCACTGTCGGCCGCCATATTGAACTTTCCAACATCACTAATATTCCAACTCCCCGTGTAGGTAGAAGGCTGACCCCATCTTTACGAAATTTGGTAGGTGGCATCACTGCGCTAACCAAAACCGATGTACGTACTTATTTCGGTGGTATGACGCCACTGTCGGCCGCCATATTGAACTTTCCAACGTCACTAATTCTCCAACTTCCCGTGTAGGTAGAAGGCTGAAATTTGGCAGGCTCATTCCTTACAGCTTACTGACAAAAGTTAAGCAGGTTTCACTTCGAAATTCTACGCGTAACGGTCATAACAGTCAACAACGTCCGCCATGTTGAACTTTCTTATTCATGGCCACATCTTCACGAAATTTGGTAGGCGGCTTTCCTGCGCTTAACCAAACCAATGTACGTACTTATTTCGGTGGTATGACGCCACTGTCAGCCACCATATTGAACTTTCCAACGTCACTAATTCTCCAACTTCCCGTGTAGGTAGAAGGATGAAATTTGGTACTTATTTTGGTGGTATGATGCCACTGTTGACCACCATATTGAACTTTTCAACGGCCTTTGTTACTTATGGGCCCATCTTCAAGAAATTTGGTACACGGGTTCCCAACGCTAACTGAATCCTACTTACGTACATATATATGTCCATAGCCTGCAGCTCGGTCATCAGTGAGGCGGCGTTGGGTCCCTCATCCCAACGCCTCCCACGTTGTTGGCTGCCTGCCTATATAAGGCCGTCCGTTGCTCCAGTCTCTACATTCCCTTCCTTGCTTCGCCACGGGATTCACGTCTCCCTGCTACTAACTACAGCCTTTTTATTTAATCCATGGCTTCTCCTTTGTTTTATTGTTCAATTATTACGATTATAGTTATTGTGTAGGTATTTTAGACTTACTTTACATTGTTCAGGTACCCATTTTCTTTATCATTCCAACCGTACCCCCATTAACATGTCCATCACCATCGATCAAAGAACTGTCACTTTCACTTACCGAGTGGTTTCCATGCCTGGAGATGGCATCTACCTTTTCCATTCTCTTTGTTACATATTGCGCGGCCATATCAGGCTCACTCTTGAGGAACATTGTGTCTTCTGTTTTGAATGACTGGGACAGGTTCAAGGTGTGGACTGATGACGGTACAGGAGATAATTATTCTACACAGGAGCACTAGAAGAGTGAAATGCTTAAGCCCTTTACCTATGCATCTGCATGTGAGTTGATGGCTGCCGGTGAATTGTTCAGTTGTCGCTTTCAAGTGTACTGAAATGGCCAAATATTTTACACCTTTTGACAACCGCCAATGCCTCTTAAACATCTTAGATTGACAGGTGACGATTTCAGTAGTGGATACTTTGATGTTTATGAATGTTTAAACTCTCAAAAGCTGGATGTAAAGTTATCGATAAAACAGGTTGTATACTTGCAACGCTTGACAGATGCCGAATGTCTCTTCAACACAAGTCCTACAAATACTGTCGTAATTGAAACAAACCATGAAACTCAAACCGATTATGACAGCAGATTTGAGATTTGAAACAAGATTACTGTTCACATGGCCAACTATACGTTGCATGCTCAAGAGTAAGCTCAGCGCACAGCTTGGTCATATTACAACTGAAGGGCCGAACTCACAATGTGGTATACAAAGAGATCCTTAACAAATAATTATTGGTATATTTTCCCTCGGTTTAAAAAGGTTTAATTTTCTTCTTAATAAAAATTTTAAGGCAGTACTTCGCCGCTGCGAAGCGCGGGTATTTTGCTAGTAATAATAATAAAAGGCAAAGCCCTCACTGACTGACTGACTGACTCACTCACTCACTTACTCATCACTAATTCTCCAACTTCCCGTGTAGGTAGAAGGCTGAAATTTGGCAGGCTTATTCCTTACAGCTCACTTACAAAAGTTAAGCAGGTTTCATTTCGAAATTCTACGCGTAACGGTCATAACAGTCAACAATGTCCGCCATGTTGAACTTTCTTATTCATGGCCCCATCTTCACGAAATTTGGTAGGTAGCTTCCCTGTGCTAACCAAAACCGATGTATGTACTTATTTCGGTGGTATGATGCCAGTGTCGGCCGCCATATTGAATTTTCCAAACATCACTAATTCTCCAACTTCCCGTGAAGGTAGAAGGCTGAAATTTGGCAGGCTCATTCCTTACAGCTTACTTACAAAAGTTAAGCAGGTTTCATTTCGAAATTCTACGCGTAATGGTCATAACGGTTGACAACGTTCGCCATGTTGAACTTTCTTATTTATGGCCCCATCTTCACGAAATTTGGTAGGTGGCTTCCCTGCGCTAACCAAAACCGATGTATGTACTTATTTCAGTGGTATGATGCCACTTTCGGCCGCCATATTGAAGTTTCCAATGTCACTAATTCTCCAACTTCCCGTGTAGGTAGAAGGCTGAAATTTGGCAGGCTCATTCCTTACAGCTTACTGACAAAAGTTAAGCAGGTTTCACTTCGAAATTCTACGCGTAACGGTCATAACAGTCAACAACGTCCGCCATGTTGAACTTTCTTAATCATGGCCCCATCTTCACGAAATTTGGTAGGCGGCTTCCCTGCGCTAACCGAAACCAATGTATGCTTATTTCAGTGGTGTGACGCCACTGTCAGCCGCCATATTGAACTTTCCAACGTCACTAATTCTCCAACTTCCCGTGTAGGCAGAAGGCTGAAATTTGGTACTTATTTCGGTGGTATGATGCCACTGTCTGCCGCCATATTGAACTTTTCAACGGTCTTTGTTACTTATGGGCACATCTTCAAGAATTTTGGTACGCGGGTTCCCAACACTAACTGAATCCTACTTACGTACATATATACGTCCATAGCCTGCAGCTCGGTCACCATGTGAGACGGCATTGGGTCCCCCATCCCAACGCCTCCCACGTTGTTGGCTGCCTGCCTATATGTCGCTCCAGTCTCTACATTCCCTTCCTTGCTTCGCCACGGTATTCACATCTCCCTGCTGATAACAACAGCCTTTTTATTTAATCCACGGCTTCTCCGCAGTTTTATTGTTCATTTATTACGATTATAGTTATTGTGTAGGTATTTTAGACTTACTTTACATTGTTCAGGTACCCATTTTCTTTATCATTCCAACCGTACCCCCATTAACATGTCTATCAAGGTGATCACCATCGATCAAAGAACTGTCACTTACCAAGTGGTTTCCATGCCCGGAGATGGCACCTGCCTTTTCCATTCTCTTTGTTACATATTGCACAGCTATATCAGGCTCACTCTTGATATCCGGAGGAACATTGTGTCTTATGTATTGAATGACTGGGACAGGTTCAAGGTGTAGACTGATGACGGTACAGGAGATAATTATACTACACAGGAGCACTAAAAGAGTGAAATGCTTAAGCCCTTCACCTATGCATCTGCATGTGAGTTGATGGCTGCCGCTGAATTGTTCAGTTGTCGCTTTCAACTGTACCGAAATCGCCAAATATTTTACACCTTTGGACAACCTCCAATGCCTCTTAAACATATTAGATTCACAGGTGACGATTTCAGTAGCGGACACTTTGATGTTTAGAAATGTTTAAACTCTCAAAAGCTGGATGTGAAGTTATCAATGAAACTTGTTGTATACTTACAACGCTTGACAGATGCCAAATGTCCCTTCAACACAAGTCCTAAAAATACTGTCGTAATTGAAACAAACCATGAAACTCAAACCAATTATGACAGCAGCAATCCAAGCTGTGAGATTTGAAACAAGATTACTTTTCACATGGCCAACTGTACGTTGCATGCTCAAGAGTAAGCTCAGCGCACAGCTACAGCTTGGTCATATTACAACTGGACGGCCGAACTGACAACGTGGCATACAAAGAGATCCTTAACAAATAATTATTGGTATATTTTCCCTCAGTTTAAAAGGTTTAATTTTCTTCTTAATAAAAATTTTAAGGCAGTACTTCGCCACTGCGAAGCACGGGTATTTTGCTAGTACATATATATATATATACCCGCGCTTCGCAGCGGAGAAGTAGTGTGTTAAAGAAGTTATGAAAAAGAAAAGGGAACATTTTAAAAATAATGTAACATGATTGTCAATATACAGTAATTGTTTTGTGAGTGTTATGAGTGTTGCTGTCATCAAGGATTTGATTATCATTATTTCTTTCAATCAGGTTCGTATTTGTAGGATGTGTTGTGTTCAAGTTACATTCCGTGTTTGTCAATCGTTGTAAAGATAACTGGTTTCATTCATCGATTCGTTTCTTACTGCATCAATAAACAGCTCGTCTTCCTCTTTATCTGAGACATGACACACTGCATGCACAGGTTTTTTTTTTACACTGTCTTCCTTTAGCGGGACATTGACTTTTTCCACCGTGTGCTTTGTTTCCGCAGTAGCTGCACTTATGAATATGCTTGTATGTATCAGACGCTTCAT
Organism: Polypterus senegalus; assembly: GCF_016835505.1. Classification (NCBI taxonomy): domain Eukaryota; kingdom Metazoa; phylum Chordata; class Cladistia; order Polypteriformes; family Polypteridae; genus Polypterus; species Polypterus senegalus. The sequence continues at coordinate 105,106,952 of NC_053166.1, forward strand.
ATTTTTTGCTGCCTTCTCAATTGTGTAATTCGGTTTTTGTTCAGCACTCTTTGGAACTGTTGCTTTTTGTCTGTGCACTGCGTCAGTTCACATGACCCGCTTGGTATTCATGCATCGAAGGTTCCCAGCTGTGCTGGTGCCATCTCGTGTGATTTCCACGGCTGTATGTAATGTTAGCTAAGACCCGGCACTTAAAAGTTTCTCTCGCAGTTTCGCCGAGTTTGTGCCAAACACCACCCTGACCATCTCATCTTCCTCTGCATAAGCACAGTCCTTCACCCGTGAATATTTAGCGGCAGTGTTTCTATTGGATTGCCGCGGCAGTGTTTCTATTGGATTGCCGCTCACGGACGGCCTTATATGGGCAGGCACTAAATTACGTGGGAGGCGTAACTCCGCCTCCCATGGGCATCGAGCAGAAGTCTATTATAGTATATGGACGAAAAATTAGGTTCCAGTTATGACCATTATGCGTAAAATTTCGAAATGAAACCTGCCCAACTTTCGTAAGGAAGCTGTAAGGAATGAGCCTGCCATATTTCTGCCTTCTACCTACACGGGAAGTTGGAGAATTAGTGATGAGTCAGTGAGTCAGTCAGTGAGTGAGTGAGTGAGTCAGTGAGGGCTTTGCCTTTTATTAGTATAGTTTAGCTGACCTAATTCTTTGGTTAAAAAGAACAGCAGATACACTAGAGAGTAATTTGAACTCTTTTTCTGGTTTTGCATTAATAAAAGTAATACTATATCTTTTGAGTTGTATGTATGTGTATAGTATCCAAACAAAAATAAATACAGTAAATACTCAAATACCAATTGTGTGCATATACAAATGAAAAATTAAAATGTCAAACTGATTATCTATGAAGAGTAGTTACAACTACCCATTTTAATTAATTTAAACTTGAAATGACATTCTTTAAGCTAACCAGTAGATGGCACTATTACCATAATGTCCAAATACAGGAACTGTGTAAGACCCAGAATGGCGTTAGTGTGCAATAGACAAAATGCCATTTGGTACTTTTCTCTACACTCAAAACAGGCAGTAGTGTGCTAATAATGAATGAAAAAAAAACAGTCATGTGCACAGAAGGAAACTATAAATGTGTTGATAGATATTTTTCTTAAAGATGTCTTTTTGTCTGGAGTTGAATGTGACCCTAGTGTAATATGTGAGCATAGCACTTTAATAGTACTACCCATTGTGATGTGCAATTGATGCAAACGTGAATAAGTAAAAAATCTATGTGCTTTGATGTTGTGCTTATTTGGAAGCAGGAGCAGCAAGCAAACAAAAGCATCAGGGGAGAAAAAACAACTTAATTTCAAGAGAATTGAATACCTGCTGTCAAATCTGGGGGACCACACTTCAGGGAATTCATGCTTCCTGACTCTGTTACCAATGCTTCCAAGAAATTGTACTACTCTGATAATTAATTCAAATAATTTTATCTCTGGGAGGCATGGTGGTGCAGCAGTTAGTTTTGGCCAATAATCTAGCATAGTTGGTAGACGCTTCCTCTGCCCTCAGGACCAATTGAAAAACAGCTGTGGCATTATGATCCACTAAAAACCATTTTAATTTCTCCTCCGCTTTTGACTTCCTACTTTGGGATATGTATATTTCACATTGCCACTGATCCTCATGTAAAAACATAATAATTTAACTGCTTCTTTTTTTTTAATTTTATTGATTTTATTGTAATCATTCCATACAAATAGATCAATTTTTACAAAAAATAGGATTTAAAACAAATCAACCCCCACCCCTGAGAAAGAGAGCATGGCCAATGGAGTAAAACTTAAAGCTACCAAAAATTTATACATTTATGAATTTAATAGGCAGATAAAGATAAATGGAGAAGAAAAAGAAATGGGAAGAGAATCTGCTTCCTCAGAGCTTTAAGAGCTTACTCTAAAATATCATTGATTAGATCCTGCCAGGTTTTGAAAAAGTTCTGCACATATCCTCTCAAGTGAGAATTTGTTTTTTTCCAATTTCAAGTAATATAAAACATCAGTTACCCACTGACTTAATACAGGAGAGTTAGGATTCTTCCAGTTAAGCAAAATAAGTCTGCATGCCAATAGTGCAGTAAAGGCAATCACAGTTTGTTTGTCCTTCTCCACTTTAAGCCCATCTGGAAGAACACCAAACAAAGCAGTTAATGGGTTAGGAGGGACTGTGACACCAAGGCTCTCTGAAAGGCACTTAAAATTTTTGTCCAGAATGATGTTAATTTGTTGCAGGCCCAAAACATGTGACCTAATGAGGCTGGGACTTGATTGCAGCGTTTGCTGGTTGGATCTTGCCCTGGAAACATTTTGGACAGTTTTAAGTGAGACAGATGTGCTTGATATATAATTTTGAGTTGAATAATTGTATGCTTTGCGCATATGGAGCTCGAGTGAATTCCTTGCATTACTACCTTCCACTCCTTTTCTGATATGTTGAGTGAGAGATCCTTTTTCCATTGTCCTCTTGGATCTTTGAAAGGGAGGGACTGTAAAATAATTTTATATATTGCACAAATGCTGTCTTAGTCCTCGAAGCTGAACAATATTTTTTCCAGCATAGAGGAAGGTGGGAGATGAGGGCAGGTTATGCTTAAAAAAGTTTCTAATTTGAAGATAGTGAAAGAACTGTGTTTCTGGAAAGTTAAATTTGGAATATAATTGTTCATAGGATGCAAAGATGTTGTCTATATAAAGATCTCTAAGTAATTTAATCCTAAATGTTTTCCAGATATTAAAAACTGCATATGTTTGCGAGGGTTGAAAAAGGTGGTTCTCATGCAGAGGTGCCACAGATAAAAGATTCTCCATCTTGAAATGCTTTCTACATTGGTTCTATTCTGAGTGAGTGAAGCTCAATTAGGTTATTATTATATTGGCGATAACTTGCATTAACAGGGGCACAAAGCAGGGAATATAAAGAAATACTGCAGGATTTAATTTCTATTGCGCACCAAGCCTGTGTATGTTCATCTATTTGTGTACAGGTTTTTATAGCTTGTATGTTTGCTGCCCAGTAATAAAACTGAAAGTTGGGTAGAGCCATGCCACCTTCTGCCTTAGGTCTTTGTAGGGTCGCTCTTTGAATATGTGGATGTTTTGAGTTCCAAATAAATGAGGTTATGGTTGAATCTAATTGCTTAAAAAATGATTTATTGATGTATATTGGAGTGTTTTTAAATAAAAAAAGAAGATTAGGAAGGATATTCATCTTTACAACGTTAATTCTTCCAGCTAGAGTGAGATGAAGGATTGACCATCTATACAAGTCTTGCTTAATTTTTTCCATACAGACGGCGACATTTTGTTGATAAAGAACTTTATGTTTACTTGTGATATTTACCCCTAGGTATTTAAACTGATATGCAATGATAAAAGGGAAGGTGTCCAATCTAATATTGTATGCTTGAGAATTCACTGGAAAGACCACACTTTTATTCAAATTAATTCTGAGACCAGAGATCTTTTGAGATTATGTAAGTGCTGTTAAGACTGCAGGCACAGTATTATGTTAATACAAACTGAAGCTTCTGGATTGGTATGAAGTAGTTTGATCCATGCACAAATGTTTGGGCCAAACCCAAATTTCTCTAATGTGGTGAAAAGGTAGTTCTATTCAATCATAGCAAATGCTATTTCTGCATCCAACGATAATAATATCTCTGGGATGTTTGACTTCCATCCATCCATTATCCAACCCGCTATATCCTAACTACAGGGTCACGGGGGTCCGCTGGAGCCAATCCCAGCCAACACAGGGCGCAAGGCAGGAAACAAACCCTGGGCAAGGTGCCAGCCCACTGCAGGGTGCACACACACACACACACACACACCAGGTACACACTAAGGACAATTTAGAATCACCAATGTGTCTAACCTTTACATTTATCTGTTCTCATCCTCTTAGATCTGAGTGCTGCATTTGACACCATTGATCACAACATTCTTAGAAATCGCCTTAGTCAATGGGTGGGCCTCTCTGGCACAGTCTTAAATTGGTTTGAATCCTACCTGACAGGGAGAAAATTTTTTGTTAGTTGTGGGAATTACAACTCGAACACACATGATATCCGATATGGTGTTCCACAAGGCTCTATCCTGGGTCCGCTGTTATTCTCAATCTACATGCTTTCGTTAGGTCAGATTATCTCGGGGCACAACGTGAGCTACCATAGCTATGCTGATGACACACAGCTGTACTTATCAATAGCTCCTGATGACCCTGATTCTATTGATTCACTAACAGAATGTCTGACTAGTATCTCAGAATGGATGAATAGTAATTTTCTCAAGTTAAATAAAGAGAAAACTGAAATTTTAGTGATCAGCAATAATGGATACAATGATGCTATCAGAAATAAACTGGATACATTAGGATTAAAAGTCAAGACGGAGGTAAAAAGCTTAGGGGTGATTGTTGACTGTAATCTGAATTTTAAATCACATATTAATCAGATCATTAGGACAGCATTTTTTCACTTAAGAAACATAAGTAAAAGTTAGACCGCTTATATCACTGAAAGATGCTGAGAAATTAGTTCACACATTTGTGTTCAGTCGACTAGATTACTGTAACGCACTCCTCTCAGGACTACCCAAAAAAGATATAAATCGTTTGCAACTAGTGCAGAATGCAGCTGCTAGAATCCTAACTAGGAAAAGAAAATCCGAACACATTTCTCCAGTTTTAATGTCACTACACTGGTTACCTGTGTCATTCAGGATTGACTTTAAAATTCTGCTTATGGTTTATAAAGCCTTAAATAATCTCGCCCCATCTTATATATCGGAATGTCTGACACCTTATATTCCAAATCGTAACCTCAGATCCTCAAATGAGTGTCTCCTTAGAATTCCAAGAACAAAACTTAAAAGAAGTGGTGAGGCGGCCTTCTGCTGCTATGCACCTAAAATCTGGAATAGCCTGCCAAAAGGAATTCGCCAGGCTGATACAGTAGAGCACTTTAAAAAACTGCTGAAAACACATTACATTAACATGGCCTTTTTATAACTTCATTTTAATCGTAATTTAACTTAATCCTGATACTCTATATGTTCAATCTCCTCAAAATAACTATTCATGGTGGCTCTAAAATCGGTACTGACCCCTACTCTCTTTTCTGTTTCTTTTTCCGGTTTCTACTCAAAGCTTCATGATGCTCAAACAATGATGGACGGATTAAAAGGCAGAAGTCTACGTGACCATCATCATCATCAAGCCCTTCCGTGAGAATCCTAAATCCAAAGAGGACTGTTTCATTTATATTAGGTAGAATGCCCAGAGGGGACTGGGCGGTCTCATGGTCTGGAATCCCTACAGATTTTATTTTTTCTCCAGCCGCCTGGAGTTTTTTTGTTTGTTTTTTCTGTCCCCCCTGGCCATTGAACCTTACTCTTATTCGATGTTAATGTTGATTTATTTTGTTTTATAATTGTGTCTTTCATTTTTCTATTCTTTAATATGTAAAGCACTTTGAGCTACTGTTTGTATGAAAATGTGCTATATAAATAAATGTTGTTGTTGTTGTTGTTGTAACCTGCATGTCTTTGGACTGTGGGTGGAAAGCGGTGTACCCGGAGGAAACCCACGCAGACACGGGGTGTAATGGAAGGATTTTTCTCTGTAAAAAGCAAAGGTGAAATAAAGAGAGGGAGGGGGAATCAAGAAAGCAGATGGGCATTAGTCGCTTCAGCGCAGAATCAGCTATAGAAACTAATGTTTTGGGAGAAACAGTCGGAAATGTTCTAAAGATACAGCCAAGGCTATGTAAGGAGTTGTTTTTCACTTCGAGAGGCTTTTTTCACATGTAAGCATATTACTGTGTCTTCTGGTATCAGGCACTAGTCTCAAGGCCAAGTAGAAGAAAAACATCGCCCCTTGTCCCGTGGAAGGGGGGTGTGTATGCTGAAACTGATCACTTCTGCATACACTGCTTCCACGTAGGCCGCTTTTGGGCAAGGACACCTAATTAGTATATAAGGGAAGGTTCTGCCTTCAGTTTCTTTGGACGCTCAACTGTGGGGAAAGGCGCACACCGCCCGGTCTTATCTGATAAAAGGCACATGGGTTGATCCTCTGACGAGACTGACATGCGGGCTCCCTCTGTCTACTGGTCTAGGATGATGGCTCTGGGCCTTTTGATGTATGTTACTGTATGTATGTATGTTTTTGTAAGTATAAGTTTGTCTCTTTAAGCATATATATTTATTTCTATAACCCATTCATATGTATTTATATGTTATAATTGAATAAGTAAATTTTATTGAAGTATCGGACCTCTTCTCTCTGATTTTTGCCTACTTATGTTTTAATCCCTTGAACCATTTTCCCAAATCAAAACATTTTGGCGTAGTCGGCAGGATTTTGGGGAATCTGGTAAAATATTGAACTATTGAGTGAGGCAAAAAGAAAATCAGAGATGTCTAAGAAAAAGGATAAAAATCCTGGCACGGCTCCTTTACCTCTTCCCGGCTGGGAGGAAACGGTATGGGAAGACTGCGCTAGAGAATTGAGACGTGGGGGGGGATTAGCACAATATTGGCAAAGTTTAGGCCCCCCAACACCAGTGAATGTACTAGCCGCACTTAAGAAATGTCAGGTGTCTGTAAAAGAACCCATAACGGGCTTGCAGACGCGGGGGCGGGTTTTACTAACGGCAGTTAGATGTCTGGACAGCTTGGTAGACGAAAAAGAAAGGGAGATTAAGAAAATGCAAATGGACTTGACGGATGCGTTAGGGCGAGCCTCAATGGCCGAATCCCAGGTAGCTGTATTATTGCCGCGGGTACAGAGAGCCAAGGGGATAGCGGAGGAGGCAGCCTTATGCATAGCCAAGATAAATACCTGGCTAAAAATTTGCGAGCAGCTAGCAGTACACGTAGCAATGTATAAAGAGAATGCCGTATGAAAGGTACAGAAGGGAAAGCTAATTATTTGTAAACAAAGCAGAATATAGGGATTCCTAAATAATATGTATTTAAAGAATGTTTGTATTAATGGGAATACTATATAATTTTGTATGAATTCATAGTGGTTAAGAATAGATATTTTTAGATAAATGTTTTGATATGCCTTCTGATATTTTGTATGAGATAATAAGTCACCTTTAAGGACCAATGATTTGGTTATTTGTAAAGTTAATTGGAATTGAGTCTAATCTAACATAAGGGACCTATTAGAGATTGTTAAGTGATTGTCATTGAAGGGACAATGCACTATTACTAGTTAGGGTCAGTCTCAGTTTAAAGTTTTAAATTGGCAAAGATAAAGTCAAGAAAAAAGCTTTTCACTTTCTATGATTTGTATTTTTATAATTATAGAGCACTTCATATTATTTTTAAAGCTCACTATGTAAAATTGAACTGATTATACAATTCAATGTTTATTATATTTATAGATTATTATACATGTCTTTACACTTGTTGCATAAATATTTAATAAATGTAATAAACTTAACCAAGAATGTTTAAAAAATCATTCAAAAAATGTGCAGGTAAATGTAATTATATCTGCACAAACTGACATTCTTGAAGTAGGTAAAAATAAATATTTGGAAATATTGCAAAGGGAAATGTTTATATACTTAGTGCAAAATAACTATATGTGTTCTAGTAAACAAGCATAATTAACTATATATATATATATATATATATATAATATATATGCTATTCTACTGCATGATATATATATAAATATATATATATACATGTATAAGATATATATCTATATCGATAGATAGATAGATAGATAGATAGATAGATAGATAGATAGATAGATAGATAGATAGATAGATAGATAGACACTCAGTAAAAAGAAACGTCCTCTGACTTTCAACTGTTTTTACTTTCAGTAAACTTAATGTGTAAATATTTGTATGAACACTAAAAGAGTCAACACCATAAGACATAAACTAAAAATGTTTCACAATGTGTCCCTGAATGAAGGGAAATTCAAAAGTACCAGTCAGTATCTGGTGTGGCCACCAGCTGCTTGAAGTACTGCAGTGCATCTCCTCCTCATGGACTGGACCAGATTTGTCAGTTCTTGCTGTGAGATGTTACCCCACTCTTCCACCAAGGCACCTGCAAGTTCCTGGACATTTCTGGGGAATGGCCCTAGCCCTCACCCTGCGATCCAACAAGTCCCAGACGTGCTCAATGGGATTGAGGTCCGGCTCTTCCACTGCGAGGATGATCAGCAGTCCTCATGCCTCCCTGCAGCATGCCTAAGAAACGGTCACGCAGATGAGCAGGGACCCTGGGCATCTTTCTTTGGGTGTTTTTCACAGTCGGAAGACAAGTCTCTTTAGTGTCCTGCGTTTTTAGAACTGTGACCTTAAATGCCTACTTTCTGTAAGCTGTTAAAGTCTTCACGACCATTCCACAGGTGCATGTTAATTTATTGATTAGGGTTAATTGAACATGCATGGAAAACATTGTTTAAACCCTTTACAATGAAGATCTGTAAAGTTATTTGGATTTTTAAAACATTATTGTTGAAATACACAGTCCTGAAAAGGGACGCTTTTTTGCTGAGTATATATATATATATATATATATATATATATATATATATATATAATATATCCATCCATCCATTGTCTAACCCGCTGAATCCGAACAGGGTCACGGGGTCTGCTGGAGCCAATCCCAGCCAACACAGGGCACAAGGCAGGAACCAATCCTGGGCAGGGTGCCAACCCACCGCAGGACACACACAAACACACCCACATACCAAGCACACACTAGGGCCAATTTAGAATCACCAATCCACCTAACCTGCATGTCTTTGGATTGTGGGAGGAAACCGCGGAGGAAACCCACGCAGACATGGGGAGAACATGCAAACCCACGCAGGAGGACCTGGGAAGCAACCCGGTCTCCTAACTGCGAGGCAGCAGCACTACCACTGCGCCACCGTGCCCCCCTTATATAATATATATATATATAATTAACTATATATATCTATAATATGTATGCTATTCTATGGCATGATATATAATTAACTATATATATAATATATATGGATATATATATATATATAATTAACTATATATATATCTATAATATGCATGCTATTTTACAGCATGTATATCTATAATATATATGCAATTCTACAGCATGAGTAGAATCATCAGAGTATTAAAGGTGTAGGTCTGCTTTATAAGAATAATTTAGTGTTAAGTATTAAAAAAAAAAGCATACCAATCTTTTGTTTTTACAGGTACATATATATACATATATATTTATATACCAGAAAGACTTCCCAAGGGTCTTTTGTAGAAAATATGTACACATAGTTGATTTTCTATGATTTGTATTTTAATAATTAATGAGCACTTCATATTATTTTTAAAGCTCACTCTGTAAAATTAAATTATGATTATACAATTCAGTGTTTATTATACTGTATTTATACATTATTATATCTGTCTTTACACGTGTTGCACAAATATTTAGTAAATGTAAGAAACTTAACCAAGAATGTTTAAAAATCATTCAGAACATGTGTAGGTGAACGTAAATATATCTGCACAAACCGACACTAGTGAGTAACATTTTTAGACAGTTCAAAAAGCAACGCAAATCGCGAAGCGTCTCTGTGTGCCGACTCGAAGAAGCTTTTGCAGAATACATTAACTGACAAGAGGTTGGCCCGCCCTCTCCGAGTTTTGCTAGTCGTGATTCGTCAATTCTTGGTAGCAGAGCGAGCCGTCATTGGCCAATTCTTGGTAGCCGAAACGGGGCGCGATTGGTCAATTCTTGGTAGCCGATACGGGCCGCGATTGGCCCGTGCTTTCAATTCTTGGTAGAATCTTGGTAGCGGAGAGCGATCCGATTGGTTCTCGCTACCAAGAATGACCTCGACTCACGGCTGCTGGGAGCGCCTTGTAGAGTCTTCGCCTCTAATGCCGACATTCGAGGTTCGATTCCAGAGAGGGGATGCACTGAGTATGTACGCGCGCTACTGATCCATTTTACCTTCGCATCTCCTTGGTTTGGGACGTATGAAAAAATATTCGGTTAACGCAGAATCATGTTACGTTATTTTTAAAATGTTTCCCTTTATTAGCACAAGCACAGCTGAGAAGCTTCGATGCATGTATTCCATAACGCGTTAAAAATAACGCATTTAATCACACTTTCAATTCCAAGCAAACGGGAACTTTTGTCAATGCATCATTTCCTGGTACATCCATTACACTGATGCACACATCACAGCTACAAAAATGTTAGAGTCGGAATAAAGCGCGTTCCTACGACTGATCATTTCGACTTCCCGAGCGAAGCCTTGATAAAAGCATGGTTTTGTGCACAATGAAAAGCAAGCAAAATTAGATGCATTACAGAAAGCAGACTTTGTGGCTCTTACTGGGGATCATTGGACTTCCGTGACCGTTAGTAATTCTAATTACATCTAATTACAAAATGTTCAATGATCACACTGTTTTAGCCTAATGTACAAAATAATTTTGGCTAAGGTTACTCAGAGTTTAAAGATTAAGTTGGTCAAATTACCTTTTATGTTTCTGACTTATTTTTTTAAGAAGAAAACTGCACTTTATGTTGAAATTTTGTTTATTATTATTTAAAGACAATACTATTCTGAAAATCTACTTAAAGTACTTAAACTACCACTTTATTTTTAAGTCTGCCCAATTTTAACCAGGGATGATATTTTTGTTTCTGTTTTGAATTCAAATGCAGTTTAAAGGCTTTTTTTCAGAAATTAAAACGGCTTCAGTTTACAATATTCATGTACATGTCTATTATTTGATTCTGTCGCCCACTAAAACACTTTTAAATTAAAAAAAAAAAACATTTGCGATTTGGAGCAAATTTACGTGTGCTTACATACATTAATCAAGATTAATTCTTACACAGCCTCTAATTAATTGGATTAATTTTTAATCGAGTCCCACCCCTAATATATATATATATATGTGGATATATATATGTAGATTTGTATATATAAATGTGTATATACAGTATATATGTAGATATGTATATGTGTATATACAGTATGTATATATACAGTATGTGTGTATATGTATATATATATAACTGTGTATATATATGTATAGATGTATATATATATATATATTTATATATATATGCCAGCAACACTCATGACAATGGCAAAACAATTACATTGTCAATCATGTTACGTATTATTAAAATGTTTCCTTTCTTTTACTCTCGCTGCCAATCGTAGGTATTTTGCTATATATATATATATAAATATATATATACAGATATATATAAATATATATATACAGATATATACAGATATATATAAATATATATATATATATAAATAGATAGATATGACAACAACACTCAATATCAATGACAAAACAATTACATTAACAATCATCTTACGTTATTTTTAAAATGTTTGCTTTTCATTTTCATAACTTCTTTAACACACTACTTCTCCGCTGCGAAGCGCGGGTATTTTGCTAGTATCTGATAAAAGGCACATGGGTTGATCCTCTGACGAGACTGACATGCGGGCTCCCTCAGTCTACTGGTCTAGGATGATGGCTCTGGGCCTTTTGATGTATGTTACTGTATGTATGTATGTTATTGTAAGTATAAGTTTGTCTCTTTAAGCATATATATTTATTTCTATAACCCATTCATATGTATTTATATGTTATAATTGAATAAGTAAATTTTATTGAAGTATCGGACCTCTTCTCTCTGATTTTGCCTACTTATGTTTTAATCCCTTGAACCATTTTCCCAAATCAAAACACGGGGAAAACAAGCAAACTCCAAGCATGGAGGACCCGGGAAGCTAACCCAGGTCTCCTAACTGTGAGACAGCAGTGCTACCCACTGCTGCACCGTGTCACCCATGTTTGACTTTGCTGGTGAATATATTACATTAAACAGGTGTCGAAGACTGAAAGCTAAGTGTCGGCCTTTAATAAATCCAGTTTGATCTTGTGATATTACCAAAGGCAGCACTTTCTCCATCCTTCTAGCTAGGACTTTGGAGAGTATCTTAACATCATTATTCAGAAGTGAAATTGGTCTGTATGATGCACATTGTAATAAGTACTTATTTTGCTTAGGAAAGACGGTGATTAATGCTTGGTGAAAAGTCTGAGGTAGAATTTGATTGTCTCTAGCTTCTGTAAATGTTGCTAATAAGAGGGGAGGTGGCTGAGTGAAGAATTTCTTATTAAATTTGACAGGGTAGCCATCAGGACTTGATGCTTTCCCACTCTGAAGTGACTTTATAGAATCTAGTAATTCTGGTAGTGCCAGAGGTTTATCCAGTTCCTCTGCTCTAAGAATATCTATTTGTGGTATCTGTAATACTGTACATCCAGAAATGCATTAGATTGTGTGTTGTCTTCTTTAAACTCAGTAGAATATAAGGATTTACAGTAGTCTCTAAATGGGTGCATTATATTTTTATAGTCAATGATTTTATCTCTGTTCGTGTTAGTGATTGCTGGGGTTGCATTGAAAACTTCTTGCTTGTGGATTTGTTGAGCTAAGAGCTTATTAGCTTTCATTCCGTGTTCATAGTAATGATGGCTTGATTTAAAAATGAGTTGTTCAGTTTCTTTAGTTGTTAAGAGGTTGAGCTCTGAATACAGAGCCTGCCTTTTCCTATGAAGAGCCTCACTTGGACACCTGGCATGTTCTTGATCTATTCTAGTAATTAGATATCTCTGATAACATCTTGGTTTCTAATTTATTTCTGTGGGAAAGATATGAAATAATATGTCCTCTTAAGAAGGCCTTTAGAGAAGGCATGTCAAACTCACTATCATTGGTGGGCCGCTTCGACTGCCATACGTGCGTCAGCGGGCCACACTGTAACAAATACTATTATACTATTATACAAATTTACTGTAGCTTTCTTTCCAATACTGAAAACTTTAAAAAATGTAACACTTAAAGTTTAAAGAAAAGCAATTTATTTCCATACAATCTCAGTACAACAGCTGCACAATTAGAGCCTTAGCCTCTTAGCTAAGTCCTTATATTATTATATTATATTCATTGCTTATATAGGAGTCTTACAGTGTGAGATTATTTCTTTTGTCCCGACAATTGGCATCTCTTGTTAGTAACCAGTTTGTCAATATCAGACTTGAAATCTTGTGCAGCTGCAACTTTTATGAGGGATGAAATGTGGTCAACAGTAAGTCTTGAGGATGTGGGGTTTTGGTAGCTTTCATTAACGAAAACAATTTCTCACAAAGGTAAGTGTTTCCGAACATAGACAGTACTCTCGATGCCAACTTATGGATCTGCACATACGAGGGTGGCAGGTAAGCATTCAAGCCAGGCACACCAACTTTGTTGTATTTTGCCATCAGAATAGAATCTGATTGGAGTTCAATCAATTCCATCTGGATATTCTCTGGCGCATTCTCAATGTTGTAAGAGTATGGTGACGTAAATAGCACAAAGTCCTGTTCGTGTGAACTGAAATCGCGAAAACGCTCACTGAATTCATTACTCAGTAATACATGTTGGAAAACAAATCCTCCAAAAATCAAATTTTACTTTACTAAGTTTACTTCAAAGTTAATATTGTAAAATAAGCCGATATGCAAAAGCCCCTGACCTGCACTAATTATACAAACTCAAAATCACAAAAATCCGTTAATTAACAAATCACCACCTTTCGCGTCCACTTCAGATCTTCAGCTGTAGTCTGCATTAACTGTTCGTTACAATACTAGCACAAAATTACATAAAACTAGAGTAAAAAAACGTGAAAATATGCGAGCTAGCTATTACTACTCGTGATGGTCAATTCTGCCCAGTGGCCAGTCTCAGCAGCCCAGCCAGTAGTGTAGTCCAGTGGTCTGCAACCTGTTTGACACCAAGGACCGCTTTACTAGAAGCAAATTTTTCCAGGGGTGGGTGGGTTGTTGGAGGTTATGGGAGGGTTCGTATGGCAGTTTTATACACAATTTACATTACATTTCTATTATTATTAAGTTATAATATAGTAATAGAAATTATACAGCTTACCATAATGCAGAATCAGTGAGAGCCCTGAGCTTGTTTTCCTGCAACCAGACGATCCCATCTGGAGAGGATGGAAGACAGTGACACACGAAGTGTGTTGCTTATGTTCAGTCTACTCCGTAATCTCGTTTTGGTTGCTGTCACTGCAGAAAACGTGCATCACAAAGATAGGATGTTGGAAATGGAAGCAGCTTCAATAGCTTCTTTCGCGTTAGTTTAATCTTCTCCTATCTACAAGTTATGCTGACGAGAATTTTTCTCAGCATTTCCTTGCGACAATACATTTTCAGGGTGCGAATGGTGCCCAAATCCAATGGCTGAAGCACTGCCGTGCAATTGGGTGGGAGGAATTCAACGTGAGGTTTCTGAACTCTTTTGGGATCTGGGATCCACCCCACCCAACGGGAACGACACGCTGAAGTACGTCCCGAAGCGCTCTTGCCACGTGTGAGATTGTCCGAGTCCCAAGAGAGTTTAAAAACGTCATAGGCTATATTCTTGAATGAGTGCCGCATTAATTGGAATGTTTCTTGAAAAAGCATCACTGCAACCACATAAAAACGGCTTTTTCGGCGTCTTCAAATGCAGCAGTTCGCATACGTAAGATTTTTCTTCTTTACTGCATATAACAAGTATGCCGTTTCTATAGAAGGGTGACAATGAGTTAAATTCCAATGGATGTTTTTCAAATGTTGACGAGAAATAAGGAAAAGGTATCACTTAAAACCACACAAAACAAAAACAGCAAAAACAGTACGAGGAATGTTCGAAGAAAGAACATTTTTTACAGTGTTTCTGTTTGGGGATCGTTGTGCAAATGTCCTCAACTGAGCTGTGACCACAGAACTAACTGCTCTGTGGATGATTCATTCAAGCATTTCACGGTCACGTCGTTGTAATGAAAGTATCTGCTGCTGAATGTACTTCGTAGTAACGAGATTTCTGTGGACTCGTGTGTCATATGGGGAAACTGTCAGAAACATAAAAATACTTTGTTGTAATACTCTCTCACCTCGGTCTCTCCTCTCTCTGGGCCGCTGCAAAGCCCCGTCCACCTAACGTTCTGAAAAGTGTCCTCAGTGAAGGGGGCAGCCTTTTTGCTGTAGCCCTTCACTGAGTGAGTCTCTGTTGCTGGCAGTTCTCTCGCGGCTCGTAGTGGGCCGAGACCGCAGCCTAGCACTTCAGTTGCGACTTCGCGGCTGCAACTATACTAGCAGATGACGTTTCTGGTACCGTAATGCCATGGGAAAACGTGCTTTTGTCAGAAGGCAGAAGTAAGAAAAGTCAATATGTAACGCCGAAGATGCAGAATGATTCGATAACAAACGATAATAATCATTTTGTACAAGTTTAGTGCTAACGAGGATCTGTCATGCGGGCCTCACAGATTTCTGTTGCGGACCGCACGTGGCCCGGGAGTCGCGTGTTTGATATGTCTGCTTTAGAGTTTCCCAGAGTATTCCTGCAGAGACCTTTGGGGATGTATTTGTCTCTAGAAAGGAATTGATTTGTTTTGATATATATTCTGTACAGTTCTCGTCTGCTAATAGAAGGGGATAAGACACCATCTGCAGATGAGTATGTGGGGCATAATGATTTTAGCTCCAAGATCAGAGGGCATGGTCGGAAATAACAAGTGTCGTACTTGCAAGATTTAACCGTATAGGCAAGAAATTATTATCTAAAAAGAAATAAATCAATTCATGAGTAGCAATGATGCACTGGTGAGCAGAAGGAATATGTTCTTGAGTTTGTGTTTAGAAACCTCCAGGGGTCTGATAAATTGTGGTCAGCTAAAAACTGTGTTATTGTCTTTGCAGTGTTAGATGTCATCACCACTGTGACAGGAGACCTATCTAAGAGTGGATTTAAAACACAATTAAAGTCTCCAGCCATTATAATTTTATGAGTGTTCACATTGAGAATGGATGTAAATACATTTTGCATGAATTCCCTATCATCGACATTGGGTGCATAAACATTTATCAAAATCACTTTATAGGTAAATAAATCACCCATGACAATCACATATCTCCCTTCAGGATCAGATACTACATCTGATGCTACAAATGAGGCTGTTCTATGTATGAGAATTCCCACACCTCTAGTTTTCTTTGTAAAGCTGGAATAGAACATTTGGCCAGTCCAGTCTTTTTGTAGCTGGCACTGATCCTTGCTTAGTAAGTGGGTCTCCTGTAAAAATACTGTTTTAGAGTTTAGACCTGTTAGGTGAGAGAATACTTTCTCTGTCTTTAATTCGTGATTCAGTTCTTTAACATTCCAGCTCACAAAGTTAACTGCTCCATCATGGAGATATTGATTCTGAATTTTTGATGTAATTTTGTAGTCTTAATTTCCAATTTTCCCACAAGTTATTGCCATGCAGTTTACCTTGGTAATTATAATTATAAGGGTTAAAAGGATGGATTAGATATAGCTTGCTCTCTTTCTCCCCCCTTATCCCCCACACCCCCATTTTGCCTACCCATGTGAGGCTGGACCCCACTTCACAAAGTCCTCTGACATACCTAGAGACAGAGCACATCCAAAACAAAACAAGCCCCCCAGCAGCAGCATTTGAGGATTAAAAAGTAGAGATATCTATTGCAGATTAAATCTAAATACTATATGCATAAAATATAATTTTCAACACTCTTGAAATATTAAGATAGTAAACCCAGGGAATGGTGTTAAAAAGTGACCCTGGATAAGAATAGTAAACCCTAATGCAATAATGAAAATAACAATAAACCAAGGGTATGATGTTAAACAGTCTCCTTTAGAGTAGTAAAAAAAAAAAATTACTTTAATTTCTTCCACACTGTAAGAGCCATTTTCCTAGTTCTAATTCGTGAATATTTTACTAGATGATAATGCATAATATGGGAGGTTCCTATAACCCCTGAAAATAGAATTGTGTTGGTATTTTCCTGTAATTTTTCTAACAGCTTTGAGTGAACAATGTTCTCCAGTTAGTGTCTAGCCTTGCCTTGTGTAAGGTACAGAGGTATACGGTTTTTAACCATGTTCTTGTTTGTGCTCGGGTTCGTGCTTGTGCACGTGACTGTGCCTGGGTGCATGTCTATGTGCCAACAGCCTACGGGCCTTTTGAGTGTGAAGTAACTTGTAAAATAAAAGATTTAATTGTTGAACCGTATGTTTAAGGCATACAGAAGAAATTAAGAATCTTTAAGTATAGAAAGAAATAAAGAACGTTTAAGTATAGAAATAACTAAAGTTTCTCAAGAAAGGCTAAGTTTATAGAAGATACATTTTTCCTTTTTTTTTTGCCTTTATTCTACGTGTAACAATTTTTCTTTTTATTCTTGTGTGGATTATTTGCCTTTAACTTTCACTAAATATTTTAAAACGAACTTTTGGACTGTGAGATTTCTTTGACACACGTCTTACCCGTGCCTGACTTTGCCTTATGCATCGGCGGCTACACACACATACGCATATAATTGTAATATAAACAAAGTGGCCAAGATGAGAAAAGGATGTATAATTATGGTACCTGTATCGTTGCAAGCAGATCAGCAAGTAATATCTTCCTGCCATGCCATGACAGGATGTGACTCACTATTGTATTCCAAAAAAGTGTCAGGATCAATTTTCTTAACTCCTTTTCTGCTTCCTCCATGATGGAGAAGATATAAGAGGCTGTATCTGATATTGGCTTTCCGTAACCGTTGTTTAATGTTGTAATAAGCGACATGTTTACGGTGAGAAATCAGGGAAAGTACGAATGTGGTTATTTTCAAATATAATCTCTTGTTTCTGTCTAAGACAGAAAGTACAGAAAGTTAATCAAAGACTTTGTTAAATGGTGCGACTCAAACCACTTACACCTTAACACCAGCAAGACCAAGGAGCTGGTGGTGGATTTTAGGAGGCCTAGGCCCCTCATGGACCCTGTGATCATCAGAGGTGACTGTGTGCAGAGGGTGCAGACCTTTAAATATCTGGGAGTGCAGCTGGATGACAAATTGAACTGGACTGCCAATACTGATGCTCTATGTAAGAAAGGTCAAAGCAGACTATACTTTCTGAGAAGGTTGGCATCCTTCAACATCTGCAGTAAGATGCTGCAGATGTTCTACCAGACGGTTGTGGCGAGTGCCCTCTTCTACGCCGTGGTGTGCTGGGGTGGTAGCATAAAGATGAAAGACGCCTCACGCCTGGACAAACTTGTTAAGAAGGCAGGCTCCATTGTAGGATTAAAGTTGGACAGTTTAACATCTGTGGCAGAGCGACGGGCACTAAGCAAACTCCTGTCAATCATGAATAATCCACTGCATCCACTTAACAGTGTCATCTCCAGGCAGAGGAGTAGCTTCAGTGACAGACTTTGTCACTGTCCTGCTCCACTGACAGACTGAGGAGATCGTTTCTCCCCCACACTATGTGACTCTTCAATTCCACCCGGGGGAGTAAATGCGAACATTAATTTTATTTTAATTCTTTTCATTTTTATTACTATTTAATTTAATATTGTTTCTTTGTATCAGTATACTGCTGCTGGATTATGTGAATTTCCCCTTGGGATTAATAAAGTATCTATCTATCTATCTATCTATCTATCTATCTATCTATCTATCTATCTATCTATCTATCTATCTATCTATCTATCTATCTATCTCTATCTATCTATCTATCTATCTATCTATCTATCTATCTATCTATCTATCTATCTATCTATCTACAGTGGTGTGAAAACTATTTGCCCCTTTCCTGATTTCTTATTCTTTTGCATGTTTGTCACACAAAATGTTTCTGATCATCAAACACATTTAACCATTAGTCAAATATAACACAAGTAAACACAAAATGCAGTTTTTAAATGATGGTTTTATTATTTAGGGAGAAAAAATCCAAACCTACATGGCCCTGTGTGAAAAGTAATTGCCCCCTGAACCTAATAACTGGTTGGGCCACCCTTAGCAGCAATAACTGCAATCAAGCATTTGCGATAACTTGCAATGAGTGTTTTACAGCGCTCTGGAGGAATTTTGGCCCACTCATCTTTGCAGAATTGTTGTAATTCAGCTTTATTTGAGGGTTTTCTAGCATGAACCGCCTTTTAAGGTCATGCCATAGCATCTCAATTGGATTCAGGTCAGGACTTTGACTAGGCCACTCCAAAGTCTTCATTTTGTTTTTCTTCAGCCATTCAGAGGTGGATTTGCTGGTGTGTTTTGGGTCATTGTCCTGTTGCAGCACCCAAGATCACTTCAGCTTGAGTTGACGAACAGATGGCGGACATTCTCCTTCAGGATTTTTGGTAGACAGTAGAATTCATGGTTCCATCTATCACAGCAAGCCTTCCAGGTCCTGAAGCAGCAAAACAACCCCAGACCATCACACTACCACCACCATATTTTACTGTTGGTATGATGTTCTTTTCTGAAATGCTGTGTTCCTTTTTGCCAGATGTAACAGGACATTTGCCTTCCAAAAGTTCAACTTTTGTCTCATCAGTCCACAAGGTATTTTCCCAAAAGTCTTGGCAATCATTGAGATGTTTCTTAGCAAAGTTGAGACGAGCCCTAATGTTCTTTTTGCTTAACAGTGGTTTGCGTCTTGGAAATCTGCCATGCAGGCTGTTTTTGCCCAGTCTCTTTCTTATGGTGGAGTCGTGAACACTGACCTTAATTGAGGCAAGTGAGGCCTGCAGTTCTTTACACGTTGTCCTGGGGTCTTTTGTGACCTCTCGGATGAGTCGTCTCTGTGCTCTTGGGGTAATTTTGGTCGGCCGGCCACTCCTGGGAAGGTTCACCACTGTTCCATGTTTTTGCCATTTGTGGATAATGGCTCTCACTGTGGTTCACTGGAGTCCCAAAGCTTTAGAAATGGCTTTATAACCTTTACCAGACGGATAGATCTCAATTACTTCTGTCCTCATTTGTTCCTGAATTTCTTTGGATCTTGGCATGATGTCTAGCTTTTGAGGTGCTTTTGGTCTACTTCTCTGTGTCAGGCAGCTCCTATTTAAGTGATTTCTTGATTGTGGCAGTAATCAGGCCTGGGGGTGGCTACGGAAATTGAACTCAGGTGTAATACACCACAGTTAGGTTATTTTTTAACAAGGGGGAAATTACTTTTTCACACAGGGCCATGTAGGTTTGGATTTTGTTTTCTCCCTAAATAATAAAAACCATCATTTAAAAACTGCATTTTGTGTTTACTTGTGTTATATTTGACTAATGGTTAAATGTGTTTGATGATCAGAAACATTTTGTGTGACAAACATGCAAAAGAATAAGAAATCAGGAAGGGGGCAAATAGTTTTTCACACCACTGTATCTATCTATCTAAGAAGTGACATTACATTAAGCTTAAATTGTAATCTCTCAAAGTGAACAATTAGAGTCCTAGGTTTAAAGGTATTTGATCTACATATATGATAAGCTGCTGCTATCTCGGTATCTGATTTAAAGTCCTCACCAATTATTTTTTAGAATAGTTCAGCTACGAGATTCACTGGTTTTGGACTTGCAAGATTTTCAGGTAGACCTTCAATTCTAATATTATTCCTTCTGCATCCATCTTCCAGAGCCGCAAGTCTGTCTTTGAGTTTTTTGCATTCGGAATTCGCAGCTGTAGCTTTTCCATCAGCGGTAGATGCCAAATGTTCAGCTGTTTCAATTTGAGTCATGAATGTCTGCTTAACATCTTCCAGCTGATGCAAGTGCTCTCAGTATGGATGCATTTTCTTGAATGTGTTCCTCAATTTTCCCCAGCATACCTTTAAAGGCTGCATCAAAGCGATTATATATACTTTTTTCCAGGTCTTTATTATCCTTCCACAGCTCTTGCTTCTTGTTTATCTTCCCACTTTCTTCCTTTATATTTTTCTGAATGTTTTTCTTGAGCTAAGTTATGGCCATGGCCATGGCCATGGCCACTGTTACGATCATTACCTTCAGTTCAGACAGATTGTTTCGGCTTTTGGTCTCCACGGGTGAAGTGGCAATCCCCACTACAGCCAATGCTTCTGGCTCACGAGGTATAGATGAAAGCAGAGATTGCAAGGCCATCTCCAGTTTCAGGTCATCTTCTGGAATCGCGAGCTATCATGACCTGCATCACTTGCATCTTCGCTCCCATTTCCGCTCTCGACTGGAGATGACGCGGTGGAGTGGGGTCCTGGGAAGTTTGTGCTTTCACCTGCCTACCTTCTACCTTCATTGTTTCTTACCACTAAAACACTGAAAAAATGTCTTTTACTTTTCCTAATATGCTTTTTAAGTATAGCTGTTATATGCCGTAATGTTAGTGCTTGAGTTATTAGTTTTACACACCTTATTCAACTGTTTTTTGCCTTTTTGTTGCAGAAAATACCCAGTACAGTAAATTAAAAAGTCTAAAGTCATCATTGTAAATGAAATCCAAAGATGCCATTATTTACACCAACTTGTAGAGGCTCAAAATGTGATCAGGGTTCTTAGGGTCAACTAGTAAACATTTCAATCCCACCAATGAACACTCAGATAGATGGTTATTCCAGCAATATTCCTCTGCCATAAAATAACACCCAAAGGTCCATGAATTTTTAATCATTAAGAGTCTTGCCTAAACATTTGGTTTACAAAATAAGACTTCTTATATGTAAACTGTTATACCAAATCAGACAGCCATCCAGACCAAGGAAGATAGAAGATACTAGACCAGGAACAGATGGCCAGAAGAGGTGGATGGACAGCCCACCAGAAGTGGAAGAGGTCACTGGGGACTTTCTATTCCCACCAGATGCTGGGAACCATGGGTCACATGTCACAAGGGGGCACTGTAGGGAAATGCGCTCCCCAATTTATGGGACTTCCATGTGACATGGAAGTACTTCCATCGGGCAGTTGTCGTTACTCAGAAGTACTCCCGGGTCCACAATAAAAGGGACCACAGTGCGGTGAAAAGAAGAGGGGTATTGTGAAGAGAGAGTAAACCTGTGTTTGTGTGATTTTATGTGAATTTCCCCTTGAGATTAATAAAGTATCTATCTATCTATCTATCTATCTATCTATCTATCTATCTATCTTTTTGTTACTTTGTGGAAGTCTGATGAATAAACACTCCATTATTTGAACCCGGGACTCTTCTTGTGATTGTGTTTGGGGGTCTGTTGATGCCCCAATTTTCATCACAATATACATCTCATTTCATAATATAAAATGTCCTGGAACAGATAAAGTCATGCTTTTGTTACATAACAGGCAGGCAGTTTATGGCACTTTTTTGTTTTCCCTTACACTTTGCAATTTTTTTCATCTATTTATCTATCAAAGAGTTCTCCTAAATATTTTACTGTTTGCAAATTTTTGTTTAAATTTGACATGCATGACATTTTTAAACCTGATTCACATCTCCTCAACTGCCTCCACACTTAAAAGCGTTTTCCAATTTATCTAATTTAGGCTTTGCCATATCTTCTCAGAATATTACCATATTAAATTTAAACTTAACTCTTTTGCTTTGGAAAATGCATTTTTCTAAAACATGTACTATATATATTATGTTATGGTCACTAGATGCCAGTGATCTAGAGCTGCACATCAAAAGCACATCCTCATGCGATTTGAGTTCCTATTTGTGGAATACATTCATTTTGCATTTATATTTTTTAAAATATTTTGGCCAAAAATACGAGGTGTGCACATTGTGAGCATGGACAACTTGACATGTGGATTATATGACACTAGTAACATTAGATTTTTTTCATTAATGTTTTGAAAATGTTTGCTGTTTGCCAGCATTGGTCTCCAAATACCTCCGTCTTGTTTTTCTTCATCATTTGGCTGATCCCATTAGGGGTCACCACAGCAACTCATGTTTCCATATTTTCCTGTCCTCTGCATCTTGCTCTGTCACACCCAACAACTGCATGTCAATTCTCCCACCACATCCATAAATCTCCTCTTAGGCTTTCCTCTTTACCTCCTGCCTGACAGCTCTATCCTTCACAACCTTCTTCCAATATATCCAGCATCTCTCCTTTGCACATATTCAAACCAGTACAATCTCGCCTCTCTGGCTTTGTCTCCAAACCGTCCAACCTGAGCTCTCCCTTTAATGTACTCTTCACACCCAGTGCAAATCTTAACATCTTTAACTCTGCCACCTCCTGCTTTGTCTCCTGTCTTTTGTTAGTGCCATTGTCTCCAAACCATATAACATAGCTGGTCTTGTAGAACTTCCCTTTCACTTTTGCTGGTATCCATCTGTCACAAATCATTCCTACCACTCTTCTCTACTTCAATTCTATACTCCCTTTCACTCTGTATCCTTGATCCCAAGTATTTAAATTCATTCACTTTCACCAGTTCTAATCTCTGCATCCTTACCATTCCTCTGACCTCCCCCTCATTCACACACATATTCTGTCTTGGTCCTACTGACATTCATTTGTCTCTTCTCTAGGGAATATCTTCACATCTTCAACCTGTTCGTCACCATTGCAAATAAGAAAAAGTCCATATCCAATCCGTGATATAATCCCAGCTAAACCTTGAATGTATCCTTCACTACTACTGCAGACTTCACCATGGTCACACTTCCCTTTTACATATCCTGTACAACTCTTACATACTTCTCTGCCACTCTCAGCTTCATCATACAATACCACAACTCCTCTCTTGGCTCCCTGTCATATGCTTTCTTCAAGTCCACAAAGACGCAATGCAGTTCCTTCTGGCCTTCTCTATACTTCTCCATCAACACCCTCAGAGCAAACATCACATCTCTGGTGCTCTTTCTTGGCATGAAACCATACTGCTGCTCTCTAATCATCACCTCACTTCTTAACCTAGCTTCCACTACTCTTTCCCATAACTTCATGCTGTGGCTTATCAGTTTTATCCCCCTGTAGCTACTACAGTCCTACACATCCCCCTCCTTCTTAAATATCGGTACCAGTACATTTCTTCTCCACTCCTCAGGCATCCTCTCACTTTCCAAGATTCTATTAAACAATCCGGTTAAAAACTCCACTGCCATCTCTCCTAAACACCTCCATGCTTCCACAGGTATGTCATCTGGACCAACAGCTTTTCCATTCTTCATCCTCTTCATAGATGTCCTTACTTCCTCCTTGCTAATCTGTTGCACTTCCTGATTCACTATCTCCTCATCATCCAACCTCTTCTCTCTCTCTCTCATTCTCCAAGTACTGGCCGGGCCAAAACATGCTTAGCTTTAGGTGGGTGACCAGTTCCGAAGTGTATGTGGTATGTTTGCAGAAGCTTCACCTGCCAAAAATCTATAGTTCTATAAGCAGGTATTGTTATGGTCAAGGTCTGGGTTAGGATGACTTGCTACACAGCAAAGGCATACCCTCTGTCTCATCATAGTAACCTTTTACCCAGACTTTGATTACAAAAATTTATGTCATACATTACTCCCCTCTCCCCAAAAGAAATACCATAATTTTTCCGTATTATACACAGTAGATTAACAAAAAATGGAACATGCAAAAAGTAATTATAATTTTTTTTTTGCAAAGTAGTTGTGCTGGGGAGGCCAAGCCCAGTGGATGCTGTCTCCCCTGTCCATGAAGGTTGAGGATGTCCTGAACTCTGCAGATCCACTGTCTCATGATAATCATGTACATCATTTTGAGCTGCAAAAGGCTACAGCACATGGCTAATTATATATGTAAATTAACCATGCAGAGCTGGGCCACTAGAACACAGAAATCACTATTATATATCTGGTGGCAGTTCAGAAATACATCAATATACATCTTATCTAGTAATGTGCGATCCATGGTCAGTTGCTGGTGTCTTAACTAATTTCTGCCTTAACACACTAGGTGTATTTCCAACAAAACTGATTGTGCTGCCAGCTGCATAAAGGTACAGAAAATATCCAACCTATAATGCATATATGTATTTAATATCTATGATAAACAGATATGCTACATATATATTTGTTTGTATTCCTTATTATTATATATTAATGTGCACTTTCTGTTTATATCAACTTGTGTCCCCAGTGCCGGAACATAACCTATATGCAAGGTGATGGATACTTGTACTCATAATATTCTCATTATGATCAACTAATGTAACCATAAAATGAAAATACTGCAATTTTTTAACACATTTTATGTGAAAGACTATAAAACTGAGTTGGTCGTGACATCATGCATGCCCGAAGCAGAGGGGCAACGATCTTACAGTACAAATGTGAAAATGTTCTGCACATCACTAATACATCTCTATGATGTCATGCTGTCCTCTCAAAACATCTCTGAGAGTTGGGAAAACAGTGTTAGCAGATTTCTAGGAAAATATTTGGTGAACAAGGTTAATGGCAAATACAGCATGTTTACTGCAAAAATGCTTTGGCGAATTTCACCAGTCAACACCAGTAATGATAAATAGGTTACCCCAGTATTGCACATCTCACAATCAAAAGTGAATTACACAGGAGAATCTTCAAAAAAAATCTTTTAAGAACTCTATGCAAATGATCATCCCTAATCACAAACTACTGCAGCTCTCTTCTTCTAATAACTATTCAAAGAGTTCAATTTAACTTTTTCTGTCCCACAGCACACTGACTTCTAACCACTCCTTTCATTTACTACCTTCACAAATTGAATTCTCTTCTTCTTCTTACTTATTGTCAGGTTTTACACACCATGGTGCATTGCTGCTATCTTCTATAATGGCAGTGTAATTATCCTTATATCCTTTTTAATAATCATAGAATCAGAATTCACTTTATTGGCCAGGTACACTAATGTGTACTATGAATTTGTTTTGATAGTATTGGTACAACACACAAGGACAATACGAAATACAAAAGATAAATATAAGAAGATAAAATTTAAAATAATAAAATATGATACAGCATACAAGAGCAATACACAAAATAAATAGATAGTAGGATTAAAATGTCTAGGTAGTCTAGTGTGCAGGTATACATAGATACTGAGTAGAAGCTTAGGCCTGATTAGTAAGAATAACTGCATATGGAAAAAAAACTGTTTAGGAGATGAGTTGTTTTAGCTTTCACTGGATGAAGATGTTTGCCGGACGGAAGTCTTTGGAACAAGTGATCCCCTGAGTTGGTCAGATCAGCAATGATCTTTGTGGCCCCCTTCAATACCCAGGGCTCATATAAAACTTGTACGGTAAGTTACAGCCTACGAACCTTTCACAGACTTTGATGATGCAAATTGATTTACTGATTGGCCTTAGCCTGAACAGAGGCAGCACCAAACCAGACAGTTATAGATGAGGGCAGAATGGACTCGATGATGGCTGTGTAGAATTGGACCAATTTTGCTTGAGGAAGATTGAATTTATTCAGCTGATACAAAAAGAACATTTTCTGATGGGCATTCTTAATAATGCGTGGGATGTTATTGTCTCACATAGACCCTCTTACACCCTGACCGGCAAAGTACTATGCTAAGCTATCCTTCAAAAATCTGTCACAATATTATACATGTGAACTATGCCACATACCGACAATACCTTGTTTGTAAGCAATAGGTGTCAACTTCACACTCCTAGTAATGAAATAGTTACAGTATTTACGGTTGATTTTTATCTGGTGTGAAATCATGCATGGGGTGTTTCATAACATTTCACAAAAAATATTTAAAAAATTGCAGTAATAATTCTTGATAATGAATAAGCAATTGTTATGTGTAAGAGCCATTTGCCAGTTATTTAGGCCATGTTAAGATGAAGTATTTTCTTAGTTACAGTGGTGCTTGAAAGTTTGTGAACCCTTTAGAATTTTCTATATTTCTGCATAAATATGACCTAAAACATCATCAGATTTTCACTCAAGTCCTAAAAGTAGATAAACAGAAACCAGGTAAACAAATGAGACAAAAATATTATACTTAGTCATTTATTTATTGAGGAAAATGATTGAATATTACATATTTGTGAATGGCAAAAGTATGTGAACTTATAGGATTAGTAGTTAGTTTGAAGGTGAAATTAGAGTCAGATGTTTTCAATCAATGGGATGACAATCAGGTGTGAGTGGGCACCCTGTGTTATTTAAAGAACAGGGATCTATCAAAGTCTGCTCTTCAAAACACATGTTTGTGGAAGTGTATCATGGCACGAACAAAGGAAATTTCTGAGGACCTCAGAAAAAGAGTTGTTGATGTTCATCAGGCTGGAAAAGGTTACAAAACCATCTCTAAAGAGTCTGGATTCCACCAATACACAGTCAAACAGACTGTGTACAAATGGAGTAAATTCAAGACCATTGTTACCCTCCCCAGGAGTGGTCAACCAACAAAGATCACTCCAAGAGTAAGGCGTGTAATAGTCAGCGAGGTCACAAAGGACCCCAGGGTAACTTCTAAGCAACTGAAGGCCTCTCTCACATTGGCTAATGTTCATGTTCATGAGTCCACCATCAGGAGAACATTGAACAACAATGGTGTGCATGGCAGGGTTGCAAGGAGAAAGCCACTGCTCTTTAAAAAAAACATTGCTGCTCATCTGCAATTTGCTAAAGATCACGTGAACAAAGCAGAAGGCTATTGGAAGAATGTTTTGTGGACGAATGAGACCAAAATAGAACTTTTTGGTTTAAATGAAAAGCGTTATGTTTGGAGAAAGGAAAACACTGCATTCCAGCATAAGAACCTTATCCCATCTGTGAAACATGGTGATGGTAGTATCATGGTTTGGGCCTGTTTTGCTGCATCTGGGCCAGGATGGCTTGCCTTCATTGATGGAACAATGAATTCTGAATTATATCAGAGAATTCTAAAGGAAAATGTCAGGACATCTGTCCATGAAGTGAATCTCACGAGAAGGTGGGTCATGCAGCAAGACAACGACCCTAAGCACACAAGTCATTCTGCCAAAGAATGGTTAAAGAAGAATAAAGTTAATGTTTTGGAATAGCCAAGTCGAAGTCCTGACCTTAATCCAATTGAAATGTTGTGGAAGGACCTGAAGCGAGCAGTTAATGTAAGGAAACCCACCAACATCCCAGTGTTGAAGCTGTTCTGTACGGAGGAATGGGCTAAAATTCCTCCAAGCTGGTGTGCAGGAATAATCAAAAGTTACTGGAAATGTTTAGTTGCAGTTATTGCTGCAAATGGGAGTCACACCATATAGTGAAAGCAAAGATTCACATACTTTGCCACTCACAAATATGTAATATTTGATCATTTTCCTTAATAAATAAATGACCAAGTATAATATTTTTGTCTCATTTGTTTAACTGGTTTCTCTTTATCTACTTTTAGGACTTGAGTGAAAATCTGATAATGTTTTAGGTCATATTTATGCAGAAATATAGAAAATCTAAAGGGTTCACAAACTTTCAAGCACCACTGTATGTTAAATGTTTGCCTATAAATTAGTGCATAGTATATGGGAGGTTCTTATAACCCCCACAAGGTGAATTGAAATGGAATATTCTATTTCTTGTCCCTCTGATTGCAGAATAGTCTTAGTGACCTGCGTTGCAGTGTGTAAGGCATGGAGGGCACACCTGCTCTATTGTATGTGCAGAGTCAAATGTTTTAATGGATATCAATATAGCACCAGTATAGTCCAGAGAATATTTCTAAGTCAGCATAGAAGGCAGAATTCCAGAAAAGAAAGAAAATCCCAGTCTGGACCAGTAAATTCCTAATTACAGTGTTTTCCACAATGTTTGAGACAAAGACATATTTTCCCTGATGTACCCCTCCACTTCACAGTTTAAAATTACAGATTCAGATGTGATTAAAGTGCATATTGCAGACTTTGATTTAAGGATATTTGCTTACGAGTAGAAATTACAGCACTTTTTATAAATGCCCCACACCCTGCCATTTCAGGGCACCATAATGTATGGGACAATTGGTGTCACAAGTGTTTGTGATGACTCAGATTGTTTCATTGCTTCATTAGTGCAGCCATAAGATATATATGCTTGACCTACCCTTTAGAGTCTGTAGATGCCATTGTTCAACATGAGGACAAGGGTTGTACCAATAAAAGTCAAAGAAGATGTTATGAGTCTGAAAAAACAAAAGTAAAACTATTAGAGACACTGGTAAAACATTGTGACAACCTATCATCTGAGATATAGGTAAGAAGAAAGAATGCACTGATAAGCTCATTAATTGCAAAGGTACTAGTTGGGCAAAGATGACCTCCATTGCTGATTGCCTGTTCTTAGCTGACAGGTTTGATGTCTTGTGCATTCTGGATACTTCAGTGGTAATGAGTGGTTATTTGAGTTACTGTTGCCTTTCTATCAGTTGAACCAGTCCTGCCATTCTTGTCTGACCTCTGGTATCAACAAGGTATTTTCAGATGGTTATGTGTGATAATCCCAGTTGATCAAATGCTGAAACCAGTCTGTCTGGCACCAACAACCATGCCACATCCAAAGTAACTTAAATAACCTGTTTTCCACAATCTGATGACTAGTTTGTGCTTCAGCTGGTCTTCTTGACAATGTATACATGCCTTAATACATTGAGTTGCTGCTATGTGACTGGCTGATTAGATATTTGCGTTAACAAGCAGTTGAACAAGTGTACCTAATAAAGTGACTGGTGAGTGTATTATTATCAAATGTTTGAAAGATCAGTTTAATACTACTATATTTCTGACAAAGAATTTTTATTCACACATCATTTCTTAGGCATAATACAACATTTTCAGAAACACTGAGCATTCTTTTAACATGTGTAATCAATCACAACATTTTTGTTTCAAACATGCCGCCCTATAAAACAACTAAAGCAGCATGTTCAAATGTAGTTTCACTCTCTTGCTTGCACTCCTTTCTCACTTGTGCACTTTGTAGTTCATTCAGATTTGTGTATTTTAAGTTTGTATTTAGTCTATTTCCTCATTACAGTATGTTAATACAGGGAGATACACTCGAAAGAGGCCCCGAATATTCTGTATTAACTCTCGCTAGGATGAAGCAATCTGAACGAAACAAATGGAATGTGCTTCTCAGTATATGGAGCTTCGAACAAGCCGGAATGCCCCTCCATTGGAGCGATAAGGTAGGCGCCGGACAGCTGTCGCAATGTTTAACCTCTGTTTGCAACTTCTGGGTACATATCGCCTATACTCCTTCACTCAGTCACTTGACTTCTCATCAGGATGGTGGTGTACAGTATGTGTACAGCACATCTTCATGGTGCGAACTTATTGAGTCACCAAATCGTTTAAGCGATGTCAGAATCAACTGGATGATCGTGAGTTAATGGAAGGTTACTTCCAGCTAGATGGAGCAACATGGGCTTTGGCCACCATGATCACACGATCTGACACCACCAGACTTCTACCTTTGGGGTATGCTCAAAGGAAAAGTCTATTGTAAATCCTCACACTGTGGAAGATTTGAAGGAAAACATCCAATGTGAAATTGCTGCTATTCCCCCCAAAATGCTTGCCAACACATTCAGGAACATGGAGCACCACTTTGAAATGTGTCTGGCAGAAAACGGAAACCACTTCTGACACTGCACATAATGCAATCAATTACACATACTGTACATCAAGGGATATAGCGTATTTTTTTTTTGGTTCAGATTGCTTCATCCTAACGGGAGTTACAACAGAATATCCAGTGCCTCTTCCAAGTGAATCTCCCTGTAGTATGTTCTATCTCACCATACTTTCAGCTTTACCATCAGTAGAATTCTTCTGTTGCCTGCATAGCTATTACAGCCTTTTCAGTAGCTCCTGGTCTAATCATTATGATGTTTTCCCTTTCAGTTCAATGCTCATACCCTGTTAACATTAGGTAATCTCCTTCCCAAGCAGAACTCTCTGGGCAGCCCTAGATTTCCTGATTGAACCCAAACCATGGGTTCGCTGGTTCCAGTTTTTGGATAACTGTTGCCTGTGGTATAGAGCGTCCGCGGCTTGCAATAAAAAGCCCGGGATTTAAATCTGTATAACTGTGTCATTCTCAGTGGGCGCGATTGCACGAATTGCGCGATTGGGAAGTTAATGAGGTGGTTGGTGCGAGTCGCACCTGCATGTGTGAGTGCGGTTGTTCTCGATTACCTCATTGGCTTCCTGTGGCATGTAAGTAAGGCGCTGCGCCCATGGAGACGCATGAGGTTATGTGTACAGAGCCGGTCATAAAATTATAATATCATGACAAAGTTGATTTATTTCAGTAATTCCATTCAAAAAGTGAAACTTATATATTAGATTCATTCATTACACACAGACTGATGTATTTTAAATGTTTATTTCTTTTAATTTTGATGATTATAACTGACAACTAATGAAAGTCCCAAATTCAGTATCTCGGAAAATTAGAATATAAATTAAGACCAAAGCAAAAAAAGGATTTTTAGAAATGTTGGCCAACTGAAAGGTATGAACATGAAAAGTATGAGCATGTACAGCACTCAATATTTAGTTGGGGCTCCTTTGGCCTGGATTAGTGTAGCAATGCGGCGTGGCATGGAGTTGATCAGTCTGTGGCACTGCTCAGGTGTTATGAGAGCCCATGTTGCTCTAATAATGGCCTTCACCTCTTCTGAATTGTTGGGTCTGGTGTATTGCATCTTCCTCTTCCCAATACCCCATAGATTTTCTATGGGGTTAAGGTCAGGCGAGTTTGCCAGCCAAACAAGAACAGGGATACCATGGTCCTTAAACCAGGCACTGGTAGTTTTGGCACTTTGTGCAGGTGCCAGGTCCTGTTGGAAAATGAAATCCGCATCTCCATAAAGTTCGTCAGCAGCAGGAAGCATGAAGTGCTCTAACACCTCCTGGTAGGCGACTGCGTTGACCTTGGACCTCAGAAAAAACAATAGACCAACACTAGCAGATGACATGGCAACCCAAACCATCACTGACTGGGGAAACTTTACACTGGACCACAAGCAATGTGGATTCTGTGCCTCTCCTCTCTTCCTCCAGACTCTGGGACCGTGATTTCCAAAGGAAATGCAAAATTTACTTTCATCAGAGAACATAGAGTCCACTCTTTGTGAATCTCCCCCACAGTTTTAAATGGGTTTTGTTTCACAATCCTCTCCAGGGTGTAGTTATCCCTATTGCTTGTACACTTTTTTCTACCACATCTTGTCCTTCCCTTCGCCTCTCTATTAATGTGCTTGGACACAGAGCTCTGTGAACAGCCAACCTCTTTAGCAATGACCTTTTGTGTCTTGCCCTCCTTGTGCAAGGTGTCAATGGTCATCTTTTGGACAACTGTCAAGTCAGCAGTCTTCCCCATGATTGTGTAGCCTACAGAACTAGACTGAGAGACCATTTAAAGGCTTTTGCAGGTGTTTTGAGTTAATTAGCTGATTAGAGAGGGCACCAGGTGTCTTCAATATTGAACCTTTTCACAATATTCTAATTTTCCGAGATACAGTACTGAATTTGGGACTTTCATTAGTTGTTAGTTATAATCATCAAAAATTAAAAGAAATAAACTTTTGAAATACAAAGTACATCAGTCTGTGTGTAATGAATGAATCTAATATACAAGTTTCACTTTTTGAATGGAATTACTGAAATAAATCAACTTTGTCATGATATTCTAATTTTATGACCGGCACCTGTATATATACGGATCGACACCAAAGAGCGAGAGAAATGGAAGGATGGGGAGATAGTTGGAGGTGAAAAAAACAAGGGGTTATTTGACAGGAAAGAGCAGTCCGAGAAGGATCATCTGGCCACCTAGAAAGAGGAGACAGAATGAGCTGGGGCCCCGCGAAGGACCGTTTGTCGGTTGCGCTCTAGGGGCTAGTTTGCCCCACTGAATGTTCGAAAGAGTGGCGTGAGCAAGGCAGGTGTCCTCCTAAGGGATTCGAGGAGTGACTACAGGTGCGCGAAGGATGAAGGGAGGAGAGCCGACCTCGTCGGTCTGGCAGTGACATCCGTAAGGGGGCAAAGACGGAGACAGCTGGGAGTTATGGTTGAGCCAGGGACAAAGAAGGTGTGCTAGGATCGGGAACAGTGAGACTGCATTTTAACTTCTGTATTTTTAACCTCTGATTTTAATGGATATATTTATTGTTGGTTTTTATCCCCACTGGATACGGGGCCGGCTCTATGCTGGGGCAAGAGTGGACAATGCCCCCTTAAACAAATGCCATGCCCCCTTAAATCAAACTTTTAGAAGGTGAGAAAGAAAATCCACTGGAAAGGGCACAAATGAGAACATAGCTTTCACCTCTCATTCGCTATTTCCCTCCATGCTCTGTTTGTGCACAGCTCAAACAACACTCGGCAGAGATCCCCCACTTACCCTTTCCCCAGCTAAACATCCAATCACTTTTAGTAAGCAAATAACCCGGTGTCAGGTTTCTCAGTAAGCAGGGCAGAGCAAAATGAGCTGCGCAACAGCGGCAGGCTTTGAGGATGCAGCAAATCTCTGTTGTCAAAGTCATAGTGACTCTTGAGATAATTAACAACAACAAAAAAAATACATTTATATTTGTACAGGTCCTGCGGTGGGTTGGCACCCTGCCCAGGATTGGTTCCTGCCTTGTGCCCTATGTTGGCTGGGATTGGCTCCAGCAGACCCCCGTGACCCTGTGTTCGGATTCAGCGGGTTGGAAAATGGATGGATGGATGGATATTTGTACAGTCAATGGGGGACTAGTCCATTGTTCTTCTCACAGTTTCAGTCTGGTAGAGAAGGGTTTCTTTCTCGATCCCACAAGCACCACTGTGAGCCTGTCTGCTGCATAGAGCCGATTTATGACCTGTGTCTGTCTGTCAGATCCCGACACAAAGCCCCGCCCAGCTTTCAACTCTGCACTCAACAGTTTTCTCGTTTCATATGCTGTACTACACTGATATAATCACAGCGATTTTAGTAAAGCTTATTCACTTTCCATCCCAGCTTCCAGCAACTCACAAATGGAAAGTTAATGCTGTAAGGTGCATCCTTTCTTCCAAGCTTTTAAAATGTGTGGTGCTGCTCTGCCTGTACCAATAGCAGTAGCAATGATGCTGCTGCTGGTACATAAGAGACAGCAGCTAGCATGTCTACTCCTGTGGCATCAACAGGCACTGTTTCTCCTGTACTTCTGCCAACAATTGCTGCCCCAAAGCAACCTACTCAGCTACCCAGTGACTTAAATGGCAATACACCATCCTGGTCAATACTGGGTAGTTACCCCAAACGTGTATTTGGTGGTACAACATTAAGATCATTCAGTCCTGCCTGGTACCGCACACGACCATGGCTGGAGTACTCTGTTGTGTGGGACGCATGCTTCTGTTTCCCCTGTCGGAAATATGGCAGCACTGTTAATGAGAGGGATGTAGTTTTTACCTTAACTGGTTTTAACAACTGGAAAGCAGCACTTGATCGAGACAAGAGGCTACAGAGGCATGTGTCCAGCCACAACCATGTGCATGCTTCAACCATCTGGACTGAGCATAAAAGCAGAGAGGCCATGGGGGGACTATGGATTCAATGTTGGTTGGTAAAACACAACTTGAAAAAAAACATTACTATGTCAAGAGTATTGGTAGTGCTATAAGGTTTCTCTGTGTAAATGAGTTGGGGCTCCGTGGGACTGCAGAAACCTTGAGACATGATGCAGCGGGTAATGGTGATGACATTGCTTCAGGTATTTTTCTAAAACTAATGGAATATACCTTAGAGAAGGATGAGAAGCTAGCAAGCATTGCTAAGGGTATTCCAAAAAAAGCAAAATACACATCTAAGGATATCCAAAATGAAATTATCCAAACACTGGCTGACATGGTGCTTGGAGAGGTCAGGATAAAATATGAAAGTGCTGATTCTGCAGGGTTTTGCCTCAAAAGTGATGGGACCAGGGATAGGTGCAATGTGGAAAATTTGTCTTTGATAATACGGTTTGTCAGAAATTCCATGCCAGAGGAGCATCTTATTGGGTTGCTTGACTTGCAACAACTTGATGCAGAGTACATCATCTCTGAGATACTGTTACACCTTTCTGATGCTGGCTACAGTGCTGACAGTATACTTAGCCAGTGTTATGATGGGGCTTCTGTGATGAGTGGGGCTAGAGGTGGTGTACAAGCTCTGCTCCAAAACAGGCTTGACAGATATGTCCCACACATCCACTGCTACAACCACCAACTGCACTTAGTGGTTGTGCATGCCATGCAGAGTGAGCCGTGTGCAAAAAGATTTTTTAGCCTAGTTCACTCTACAACTTTTTTCACCAGCACTATGTGCTCAATAAACATGATGCACCTTGTCTAAAAAGGCTGCTTCAGATCAGATGGACAAGCTACTATGAGGTGACAAGGTGCACTGTGGACAATCAAGAACAAATCCTTAGTATTCTATCTGAGATGACAGAGGATAATGATGCTGCAGTTGACCTGTACACCGAGGCATCGGGCTTGCTATGCCAAATTAAGAGGCATCACTTCTTTGAGACTGGAAAGTTCCTAGTGCGGGTGCTTGGTGTCTTGAAACCAGCAAATGCTATTCTACAGTCTCAGTCAGTTGATCTGTGCAGTGCTTTTGAGGTTGTTAGTGCAGCACTGGACTCCTGTTGGGGAGTGTCATCTCCTGCTGAGGATGAGTCACATCCAACAAAGAGAAGGAGAACAATGAGCAAACACCTGGGTCAAAGTGTTGTGCTCTCAACCTTGGGCCATACAGACTCTGGTGACCCTACCATTTACCCCCATCAGTCTCTGAAAAGATCCCTGCTCAGCATCCTTGACAGGGCCATTTCAGAAATGGAAACTAGATTTTCAGACAAGAATATTGACCTGATGTGAGCCATATCTAGTCTTGCACCCAAATCTAGCGCATTTCTAGATCCCACCCTGTTGCACCCTCTGGCTGTGATGGCTGGCACTGTAGCAGATGTTGTAAGTCTGAAAAATGAAGTTCTTGTGGCAAAACAAGAACTTTGCTGCTCAAAAAATGTCGAAACGAAACAGATCTGTCCACTGTGTGTAAACTCCTGCAGGAGTACAAGGAAGCCTTTACTGAGTTGCATAAATTGTACGTAACAGCCCTGGTAATTGGTGTGTCTTCAGCCTTATGTGAGAGTTCCTTCTCCATTTTGTCACAGGTCCTAACCCCCTATCGTCACACCTTGTTACATAAAAGAAAGAGGAATTTGGTGATCTTGGCCCATGAGAAGTCCATAACAAATAACTTGGATATTGATGAATTTGTAAGAGTTATTGCAAAGGGAAACGGGAGACTGTTGTTGTAGAGTGGATTGAGGAGAAAGGAGAGTGGAGCTGTTCACTTGCACACAGAGAGTTCAGTTGCTTGTGTAACTGATCGCAATCCGCCTTTGCCTGCGTTGTGTACATGATCATCATGTAGGCATGTAGGGTTAAAACACAAGCTTTTATTTTCATCTTCCAGAAAATCTTTTTAAAACAAAAGAAAAAAATAGATACAGCATCACATAAGCGTCTTCTCCCTTCTGCCTATTAAATAATAAATTAAATCGATTATAAATTATTAACACAAAGTAAATGAAATAAAAATCGGGAAAAAAACTGAAACCACAACCTACCCCCAAAGACTCCACCGCGCTTCTGGCGTTACAGCCAAAAACGTGGTGCATGCAGAATGTGAGGTGTGACACTAATTAACGCCCATACTACAACAGATTGTATTGTTGGTATATTAACTATTTACAGGAATCAACTCTTTTTGGGAAGTTCATAACTAAAAAAAAATTATAAATAACATTTTACACTTTGCTACACTTGCAAAACAAACAAGCTTAAAACAAGACAAAAAATTCAAACGTTCTGTTCTAAATCTGTTGTGTTCTACAAACTAGTTTGAGAATTGTACGAAACAACATGGTGAATTGTTGTTTTTTAATTACTATGCCAACCCTTTTTAGTTTTGTAAATATTGGCTATATTGAGAGGTCTTATTTTATTCTTACTTTATTTTGCAAATTTATTTGAGAATTAGGCCATCCAATTAAGATAAATTTTATGTTGTTTGGTTGTAAAGATCTGGATGGATATTTTATTTTATTCTTTATTTTATTTTATTTTATTTTTTTTATTCTATTTTTCAGTTTTATTTTTCAAGACTTAGTGAATTGATTTTTTTTTTGTAGCTTGGCCTACCCTTTTTAGTTTTGTTAATATTGGCAATAGTGAGAAGTGTTATTGTTGGGTTCGAATGTATTTGATATAGGCCATCCAATTAAGGTAAATGTCATGTTTTTAGTTGTTATAATCTGATAAGGAATTTTTATTTTATTTTTTGTTTTATTTTTAAGTTTTCCTCCTGAGGGATTGCCACCTTATCGTGGTCAGGGGGTTTGCGTGCCTCAGTGACCCTAAGAGCTACACCAGCAGAAGCTTAGCCTTCAGGTGGGACACCCAAGTTGGACAGGTCTTAGGCTTAGGGTAGAGGCTTGACAAAGTGCAATCCAATTACATGACAAAAACAGTTATCCAGAGCACCCCCACCACTTTCCCGCATCCGTTGCCACCATGTGCTCCCTTCACATTTCTGTCTGCCCCCTCACATATGTCTGTCTAGAACCGGCCCAGCATCCCGGTGACATTACCAATGGTGTTGGGTTCAAGGGTTCCCAT
The DNA here is from genome assembly GCF_016835505.1 of Polypterus senegalus. NCBI lineage: Eukaryota > Metazoa > Chordata > Cladistia > Polypteriformes > Polypteridae > Polypterus > Polypterus senegalus. Next base: position 105,144,496 of record NC_053166.1, read on the forward strand.
AAAGACAGATGGGAGCGTGGAGCAGACCCGCATCATCACATCGCCTATTCTGAATTGACTAATTACAACCTTGTTGACACAGTTTCACTGAACAATTCCGTCTGATATGTCCTCGCTGACCACAACCCCAACACACACTGGGTGAATTTTTTGATGTAATTTTATTTCCACATTTTCTTTAACTTTGACCATCCCTTATACCAAGTTAGTTGCTGGACATATACAAATGCTCTGATTCATTGGGGATGGTGTTAGTTGCCAGATTTTCCAAGCCTGGCATCTCCCATGGAAAATATTGTGCTCTTAACCCCATAATTTTATTATCTCCTCTAAACCTGCACTATCTCTCTGAACTTGTGTATCTATTGTCCAATAATTACAGACAGTTGTACTATATACAGTTTTGCTTGAAAGTTTGTGAACCCTTTAGAATTTTCTATATTTCTGCATAAATATGACCTAAAACATCATCAGATTTTCACTCAAGTCCTAAAAGTAGATAAACAGAAACCAGTTAAACAAATGAGACAAAAATATTATGCTTGGTCATTTATTGAGGAAAATGATCGAATATTACATATTTTTCAGTGGGAAAAATATGTGAACCTCTAGGATTAGCAGTTAGTTTGAAGGTGAAATTAGTGTCAGATGTTTTCAATCAATGGGATGACAATCAGGTGTGAGTGGGCACCCTGTGTTATTTAAAGAACAGGGATCTATCAAAGTCCGCTCTTCACAGCACATGTTTGTGGAAGTGTATTATAGCACGAACAAAGGACAAACCAGAAGGCTATTGGAAGAATGTTTTGTGGACGGATGAGACCAAAATAGAACTTTTTGGTTTAAATGAAAAGCGTTATTTTTGGAGAAAGGAAAACGCTGCATTTCAGCATAAGAACCTTATCCCATCTGTGAAACATGGTGGTGGTAGTATCATGGTTTGGGCCTGTTTTGCTGCATCTGGGCCAGGGAGGCTTACCTTCATTGATGGAACAATGAGTTCTGAATTATATCAGAGAATTCTAAAGATAGATGTTAGGACATCTGTCCATGAACTGAATCTCAAGAGAAGGTGGGTCATGCAGCAAGACAACGACCCTAAGCACACAAGTCATTCTACCAAAGAATGGTTAAAGAAGAATAAAGTTAATGTTTTGGAATGGCCAAGTCAAAGTCCTGATCTTAATCCAATCGAAATGTTTTGGAAGGACCTGAAGCGAGCAGTTAATGTTAGGAAACCCACCAACATCCCAGAGTTGAAGCTGTTCTGTAAGGAAGAATGGGCTAATATTCCTCTAAGCCGGTGTGCAGGAATGATCAAAAGTTACCAGAAACGTTTAGTTGCAGTTATTGCTGCAAAGGGGGGTCACACCAGATACTAAAAACAAAGGTTAACATACTTTTGCCACTCACAAATATATAATATTTGATCATTTTCCTTAATAAATAAATGACCAAGTACAATATTTTGTCTCATTTGTTTAACTGGTTTCTCTTTATCTACTTTTAGGACTTGAGTGAAAATCTGATGCTGTTTTAGGTCATATTTATGCAGAAATATAGAAAATTTGAAAGTGTTCATAAACTTTCAAGCACAACTGTATATATGACCCTTTTCTTTTTTAACCTTACTAAAACTATACTACCCCTTTATGTGACCTATTTATTCAGCCCTACCTAACTGGATGATTCCTTGTTGTTTCACAAACTGTCCCACCTACATGGCATTCCACTAAGTCTAGTTTGGCACTCCAGACTCTGCATCACTACATTCATACAGTACAAATCCCAAAGTCTGCCTAACCTGCCTGTACGGACCCCTATTGATACACTTCCTCACATAATAAGGCGGTAGCCACAGGTCTCTCTTTCTTGTGATTACCTACCCATTCAGACCTCCACTGACACATTTTCCCCAACACAGTAGAGTGGCAGCCATAGGTTAACTAATTTATACTTATACCAATTGCTCCCAGACCTTCGTAACGGAGCAGTATTGTAGGATTTTCACCTGCTTTCTACCCAGACCTCCAGTGGAACTACCTAGTGTAACTCAATAAGGTGGCCTTGCTCCTCAGCCAGGTGCAGTTATTTCAAATTGATTGGTTTAAAATCACCTCACCAAGTACTTTGTTTAATGAATAGATAACTCAGCCCCCCTAACTTGGAGCATCATACATGCAGGTTGTTCACTTCCTATACAGCCCTTCTCTGGCTTTACAGGAAGTAATAGTGGCCCATAGTAAAGCCATATCTGAGGACTTTCACCTAACTGTTCAGCCTACCACTATCATACTTGTTATATATCGAAACAGTATCTATAAGTGACTGTAAGTACTTGTATGATTTTGTGCTTACCACCTATTTACAGTAATCAATAAAACCTACATTTGATCCCTCAATTCTGAATTCTCACTGTTCTTTCTGTACTTTTAGTTCTTTTAGAGGGGCTTCTTACTCTGTCCCCTTTGCATGGTGAAATCCCTGTCAAACTGGCACAAATTTTATAATGAAAAATTGCTTACCTTGGATGGTACCAATGCTATTTCCCAGACCTTTGTCCCATCTTCTGGAGCCACTGGACACCAAATTTATGTTGTGGAAAAAGCGTTCCTCCATGTTCAATGAAGGCAGTCACAGAGTCCAGATGAGAATAGGGAGTATTTCTTTATTTGCACAGATTTATTTGCAAATGTCTCAGTCCATGGAATGAGCAATCAATTAAACAGTTCATTGGTTTTTATACTTTTTCTAATTACCATTACCTCATCTAATACATCACCTCATCTAACTCTAAATATAAAGAACTTTATTACCTCCTCAAATCAACTAATGGCAACAGGAATTTCAGACTCATATCGATTCTTCCATTATTCTGGACATCACTTCATTAAGAGAGGTGTATTGCAGATTGTCCTATTGATCTTAGAACTGCTCCATAGGAGTTGTGTTCCCACTTTCTGGAGAGTTGTTAATTTCTCATTTACCTCATTCTAACCTTAAAAAATTACAATGGTAGCTTCTTTAAGACGAGGCAGAGATCTCTTGCACTTTCAGGTTTAAATTACATTTAGTTAACCATTGACTTACATTCAATCCTTTTCCTTGTGTTTAATAATTTATTCAGTTATGTCTTCATATATTTATACATATAATAAATTGTAAAATATTATAAAATATTAACTAACAATTCCATACAGGACACTTAAAAATTATATTCACGTGGTCACAAAGAGAAACCTTTACTTCCATGCAGAAAAATGGTGAGGGCACCAATAAAACTAAACTGTTGTTACGTGAATTGCATCTCACACAGAGGATGCCTTTTTCAAAAAGATGTTGGCGGGTGGCTTTGGTAACATCGTTCACGCGTGTGCTCCAGCCATCTGTTGACAGCTAGCGCCAAAGAGGTTAAGCACATGCATAACGTGTTTTAAGAAAAAAGAGAAAAAAGAATTGAAGAAAAGTTATAGATATATATTTAAACCTGCATGTGTTGTGTGTCACATTTAATCAGTACAATTTAGGGATCACAGGGAGGCAATGAAAACAATGTGATCCAGTGATGCAGCGGTAATGGTCATACCACATATCTTCAGCGCTTGCAGTGAGAATGGTCAAAGGGGGTAGATTTTATTTACTTCACAGCACATGAAAGACTAAACAACATATTGTAACATCCAGGTAGTGCTTTCTAACCTTGTCTGAGGGAAAGAGAGGACTGGAAGGGGAGGTTTCTAATTGTAAGGGGCGGACACAGAGGAGGGGATGTTTTGTTTTTGTTGTGTTCCGGAGGTGTGCTGGGGGTTAGAGGATTCCTGGAGTCAACAAGAGTGCTCCATTTATGTATAGGAACGAGTCAACCAAAATTCAATCGAAGAGGTCCTGACAGCTCTGAGTGCTCTTGTTATTATTTACCCGGATCGCTACAATATTTTTTTAATTGAGAAGTGCTTGACCACTACATTTACATTTAAAATACAGTTTTGTTTTACTGTACCCAAAACTAGAAGTGACATCCAGCTACATGACTAAAGATACTCTATTACACCATGTAGTGTATTTCAAAAACAACTTGATAAATTTGAGTATAACCCAAAGTCCTGTAAATGTGTTAAGGTAGAAACACTTTTACATAGTTTTATTAGAAGATAACCGCTTAGAGCAATTCGTTATTGATAGACCAGCTACATCACTAAAGGTATTGTATTGCACTGCAGAGTGTATTTTGAACACAGACATGCAGTTTGTTACAACTGAGTTTAACTCAAAGCCCTGCATATTTCTTAAGGCAGACACACTTTTACATTGTAAAAACAGCCACTCCCCGCTACAAAATAATAGTTCAGAGCAAATTCTTATTGACAAACAGTCTACAACTCTAAAAGTTATAGTATTTCTTTTTGCATTATATTTCAAGTTTGTATACATGATTAGGAACAACTAAGTATAACTGAAACCCCTGTAAATGTATTCAGTTTGAAACAAGTAGAAATCTAGAAAATAACTGTCCAGATCAACTTATTATTGAAAACCTTGCTAAATTACCTAAGATACTATATTGTACTGTGTAGTGTATTTCAAGCATGTAAATACATTTCTGTAGAATGGAGTATAACTCCAATCAATGCAAACATATTAATATACAAACAATTTTACATGGTGTTTTCCTATTAGAATATAACAGTTTAGAACCAATTAATTCCATATGTGATAGACTAGCTAAACCACTAAAGTGAATGGATTGCATTTTATAGTGTATTTAAAACCTTTATACATGATTAGGTACAATTGAATATAATTCAAAATCCTGAAAATGAATTAATCTAGAAACATTTATATGCTGTGAACGCTGGCCAGACACAGACAGACGGACATCATAATTTCACCACACACCGTTTATTTTACAACTACTATGTACAAAGTCTACCGTGCAATCACACCTCAGTGCCGCCAGCATCGATCCCCCAAAGTACAGGCCACACTCTTCCAGTCTTGGTGCCTTTCTCCTGGCCGCCTCCCGTCCTCGCTCTAACTCCGTCTTCCTTCCTCCCGACTCTCGCCACGACTGCTGGGAGGCGGCCCCTTTTATGGGAAACCGGATGGGCTCCAGCTGCTTCCCGGCACTCCTCCACAAACACGCCCTGTGTGGCGGAAGTGCCGGCTGCGCACCCGGAAGCCGTCCGGGTGTCCCCTGTCATCTTCCCCCCAGCTCTTCCTGGTGTGGCGGAAGTGCTGGGCTCCAGGGCTATTCAGGCAGCGGGGCGCCACCTGGTGGTGGCTACGGGCCCCTACAGGGCTGGGCTTCCATGCCCCTTACCAGAGGCCACCAACATAACCAGGGCAGACACCCCCTCGTGGTCTGGTGGAGGCATGGAAAAAGCTCAAATCCAGCCCCATCTGCGTCCAGGCAGAGCGTCAGGCGACAGCTGCGGGCTTGGAGCGCAGGGCGCTAGGACCCAGGGCACTCATCAGCCCCGATCCTACCAGCCCCTGCCTGCTCGATCCCCACACCTCACAGACTGTCAGCCCCGTCGCATCCGCTGTTGGGGAATTTCCTACTCGATGCCGGTCCTCCTTCGGAAAATCGGTAAATCCCCCCTCATGCTTTACGGGGACGGCAATACTTACTACCCCCGTGGTGCTTTGCCGGCCCGATGCGACCGCCTTCCCCGTCAGCTGCTCCAAACGAGCGGCGAGAGCACTCAGCACCTGTTCCAAAAGCGAACACATAGAGACAGACGGTGGTGGGCTTACCTGTCCATCAGCCCCACTCCCCGCCTGTCTCCTGTGGGCCAGCCCCTCTGGCCCAATCGGGTTTCTCGTAGGCATGAGACTGGCATTCCTTGGTCCCGCCTCCATCCAATCCTCGGCGGGCACGCAAGACACACCGGCCAATCCCGTGCCTGTCAGCGGGCGGGACATCCGGCCCGCGGCCATCTTGTCTTCCCCACTCTGGGTGCGGTGACGTGCCTCCTTACAGCTACGCTGCTGCTGCGGTTTTTCGAGCTGCAGCGGCTCCGACCTTGCAGCCTCCGCTGCTGCCACCACCGTGCTGCCGACAGCCCCTGGACCGACGCGGATCTGGACCGTCCCTGCCTGCGGAAAATAAGGTACAGTCTACCCTGAAGGGCCGATTACTACAGGGCAGGGCACTCACCTCACGGATCCCGTCATGCCGGGGCCCTTGCCTCGGTCTGGCCTCCCGTGTTGCAACGCCGGCTGGGCCGCCCTTCATGACAGCGCGGCTCTCGGAGCCCGCTGCACTCTGGCGACGTCTGGTTTTCTTTCCCCACACCCGGGGATGGCCAAACTGCGGACCGGCGGCAGTCCCCTGGGTGAACCGCTCCCGCGGGGTTGTGCACGGGCCGCTCCCGCGGCCGGTGTGTGGGGTCCACTGCTGCGCCGGGCCGTTCACAGACATTTGTTTTTGCAAAGCAGGTCCCCGTCTTGAACCAGACGGATCATCCGCACGACTACGCCACTGTGAACGCTGGCCCGGACACACACAGACGGACAACATAGTTCCAACCAACACACGTTTATTGTACACAATATTTACAGTTCAGTGCACTCACAAACCCCAGTGTCTCCAGCACCGATTCCCCCAATGTCCAGGCCACACAGTCCTGTGCCTCTCTTTCTCCTGGCCGCCACCAGTCCTCACTCCAGCTCCGTCCTCTTCCACCCGACTTCCGCTAATGACTGGAGGGAGGCGGCCCCTTTTATAGGAACCCGGATGGGCTCCAGCTGCTTCCCGGCAATCTCCCGCGGACACACCCCCGTGTGGCGGAAGTGCTGGGCTTCCGGGATAATCAGGCACTGGGGTGCCGCCTGGCGGTGGCCACGGGTCCCTACAGGGCTGGGCTTTCAAGCCCTCTACCCGAGGCCTCCAGCATAACCAGGACGGACGCCCCCTCTCGGTCTGGAGGAGGCACAAGCCCTCCTCTGGTCCCGGCCGGGGACCACACGGGATATACCGGCATCGGGGCGCCGCCTGGCGGTGGCCATGGGTCCCTACAGGGCTGGGCTTCCACAATGCAAAGAGTCTTTTTGACAGACCTGCAACAGCACAAAAAGTACTGTATTGCACTGTGTGGGGTATTTCATGCCTGTAAAAGCAGTTTAGTAGAATTCAGTATAATTCAAAGCCCTGCACATGTAAGAAGCTAGAAACATTTTTTTGTGCTTGAAATATTAGTTTTCAACTACAAGACAACATTTTAGAGCAATTTCTTATTAAAAGACCTGCTACATCACAATTCAAACAGTGTATGCAGTCTGGTAGAACTTAGTATAATTCACATCCCTACAAATAAATTAAGCTAGAAACACATTTACATTGAAATAATAGTTTCCTACTTGAGCATAATAGTTTACAGCAGTTCCTTTGAGACATAACATTTACATAATAAAATATACTGAAATGCACTGTGTAAGGTATTTCAGGCTTGTAAACACATTTTGGTAGTACGGAGTATAACCCAAATATCTGTAAATGTATTAATATATAAACAATTTTACATAGATAAATAGCATTTTATTTTTCCCCAGGGGGAATTTGTTTTTACAGAAACACTTTACATAAATAAATACATAAATAGTTAGATAAATAAATATATACATACACAAACACTATGGTCTGAACACACACCAGAATGACTAAAAAGCAAGAAAATTAAAGAAAAGAAAACTTCTGACTTAGATGGCACAGGCATAGTGAGGCACTTTGCAGGCATATTGCTGCTGGTATAAAGCAGCCCCAGTAGCTTTTCTTTTCATACTTCTGCTGAATGATTCGTTGACTGAAATTACTTGGTCTCAGTGTGTCAGACAGAGGATGTGCAGAATTGTTCATAATGGCACTCAGTTTTGTTTAAATTTAAAACCAGTTCCTTTGTTTTGTGGATGTTAAGATGCACACAATTCTTTTTGCACCAAGAAACAAAGTTCTCCGCCCAACTCATTTGTGCCTTTGCATCATCCCCTTTATCAATATACCCCATTAGTGCAGAATCATCTGAGAATTTTTGCAAGTGACATGACCTGGTGTTATATTTATAGTCTGAAGTGTACAGAATGAAGTAAAAAGGAAACAGGGCTGCTCCTTGTGGTGCTTAAATGTTGCTCACATCTGTATAAGAAAAAAGCTCCTTCAGTCTCACAAACTACAGTCTGTCTGACAGATAGTCCATTATCCAGGACTCAATAGGCTCATCCACCTGCAAGTCTCTCGAGTTTACACCTTAAAAAGGATGGATGGTATAAAAGACATTAGAGAAACCTAAAAACATAATCTTCACAGTGCTGTCAGCTTTGTCCAGGTGAGAATAAGCCTTGTGGAGCAGACAGAGAATTGCATCCTCCACTCCAGATCCTTTAGCCACTGAGGTACCACTCCGGTCTAAACAAAAAGTTCTCACACACATGCGATTGCGAGGCAGCTAAAGGGCCTGAATAATAGCAGTACCACGCCAGACCAGTGGGTGGAGAGCTGCACTGACTTTCTCTCTCAATCCTCTGCAGACCATCCATGGGAAATCCTGCTAGGTTATGGCACCATTGATGATGTCACTTCTGTTACTGGCGCCATCAATGACATCACTTCGTGTACTGGTGCTGCTGATGACGTCAGTTCTGGAACCATTGATGACATCACTTAGGGTGAAGGAGTCACTTCTGGTTCCAGTCCAGATGACATCATTTCTCGTCCTGACCTGTTCTGGGCTCAAACCTGAATGCATCTCATCAAAAAATAACCCTTTTTCAGCCAGGGCACAATATACGTGTTGCTGCCCGGGGCCGGCTCCACGCTGGGGCAAGAGGGGGCAATGCCCCCTTAAACAAACATCCTGCCCCCTTAAATCAAACTTTTAGAAGTTGAGAAAGAAAATAATAGATTACCCACAAACTGAATATGGACAAGATTTACTACAGTAGCTGAAAAATCCACTGGAAAAGGCACAAATGAGATGATAGGTTTCACCTCTTGTTCGCTCTTTCCCTCCGTGCTCTGTTTGAGCGCTTGAGCGCAGGCTCACACAGCAGATCCCCCACTCACCCGCCCACCAGCTAAACATCCAATCACTGTTAGTATGCAAATGACCCGGTGTCAGGTTTCTCAGTAGGCAGGGTAGAATAAAATGAGCTGCACAACAGCGGGAGGCTTTGAGAAAGCAGCAAATCTCTGTCGTCAGAATCATAGCGACTCGTGAGATAATTAACAACAACTAAAAATACATCTATATTTGTACAGTCAATGGGGGACTAGTCCATTGTTCTTCTCACAGTTTCAGTCTGGTAGAGAAGTGTTTCTTTCTCGATCCCACAAGCACCACTGTGAGCCTGTCTGATGCACAGAGCCACCTGGCGGACCTGTGTCTGTCTGTCAGAATCCGGCTCAAAGCCCCGCTCCAGCTTTCAACTCGGCACCCAACAGTTTTCTCGTTTCATATATTGATGTAATCACAGCGATTTCAGTTAAGCTTATTCACTTTCCACCCCAGCTTCCAGCAGCTCACAAAGGGAAAGTTAATGCTGTGAGATGCATCCCTTTTTCCAAGCATTTAAAAAGTGTGGCGCTGCTCCTGCCTGTACCAATAGCAGTAGCAATGATGCTGCTGCAGGTACATCAGAGACAGCAGCTGGCATGTCTGCTCCTGTGGCATCAACAGGCACTGCTTCTCCTGTACCTCTGCCAACAATTGCTGCCCCAAAGCAACCCGCTCAGCTACCCAGTGACTTAAATGGCAATGCACCATCCCAGCTAATACTGGGTAGTTACCTCAAACGTGTATTTGGTGGTACAACATTAAGATCATTTAATCCTGCCTGGTACCGCACACAGCCATGGCTGGAGTACTCTGTTGTGGGACGCATGCTTCTGTTTCCCTGTCAGAAATATGGCAGCACTGTTAATGAGAGGGATGTAGTTTTACCTTAACTGGTTTTAACAACTGGAAAGCAGCACTTGATCGAGACAAGGGGCTACAGAGGCATGTGTCCAGCCACAACCATGTGCATGCTTCAACCATCTGGACTGAGCATAAAAGCAGAGAGGCCACAGGGGGACTGTGGATTCAATGTTGGTTGGTAAAACACAACTTGAAAAAACATTACTATGTCAAGAGTATTGGTAGTGCTATAAGGTTTCTCTGTGTAAATGAGTTGGGGCTCATGGGACTGCAGAAACCTTGAGACATGATGCAGTGGTAATGATGATGACATTGCTTCAGGTATTTTTCTAAAACTGATGGAATATACCTTAGAGAAGGATGAGAAGCTAGCAAGCATTGCTAAGGGTGTCCCAAAAAATGCAAAATACACATCTAAGGATATCCAAAATGAAATTATCCAAACACTGGCTGACATGGTGCTTGGAGAGGTCAGGAAAAATATGAAAGTGCTGATTCTGCAGGGTTTTGCCTCAAAAGTGATGGGACCAGGGATAGGTGCAGTGTGGAAAATGTGTCTGTGATAATACGGTTTGTCAGAAATTCCATGCCAGAGGAGCATCTTATTGGGTTGCTTGACTTGGAACAACTTGATGCAGAGTACATCACCTCTGAGATCTGTTACACCTTTCTGATGCTGGCTACAGTGCTGACAGTATACTTAGCCAGTGTTATGATGGGGCTTCTGTGATGAGTGGGGTTAGAGGTGGTGTACAAGCTCTGCTCCAAAAGAGGCTTGACAGATATGTCCCATACATCCACTGCTACAACCACCAACTGCACTTAGTGGTTGTGCATGCCATGCAGAGTGAGCCGTGTGCAAAAGATTTTTAGCCTATCTAGTTCACTCTACAACTTTTTTCACCACCACTATGTGCTCAATAAACATGATGCACCTTGTCTAAAAAGGCTGCTTGAGATCAGATGGACAAGCCACTATGAGGTGAGGTGACAAGGTGCACTGTGGACAATCAAGAACAAATCCTTAGTATCCTATCTGAGATGACAGAGGATGATGATGCTGCAGTTGACCTGTGCACCGAGGCATCAGGCCTGCTATGCCAAATTAAGAGGCATCACTTCTTTGAGATTGGAAAGTTCCCAGTGCGGGTGCTTGGTGTCTTGAAACCAGCAAATGCTATTCTACAGTCTCAGTCAGTTGATCTGTGCAGTGCTTCTGAGGTTGTTAGTGCAGCACTGGACTCCTTAAAAAACATCTGTGAGGATGACTGTTGGGGAGTGTCATCTCCTGCTGAGGATGAGTCACATCCAACAAAGAGAAGGAGAACAATGAGCAAACACCTGGGTCAAAGTGTTGTGCTCTCAACTTTGGGCCATACAGACTCTGGTGACCCTACCATTTCCCCATCAGTCTCTGAAAAGATCCCTGCTCAACATCCTTGACAGGGCCATTTCAGAAATGGAAACTAGATTTTCACACAAGAATATTGACCTGATGAGAGCCATATCTAGTCTTGCACCCAAATCTAGCGCATTTCTAGATCCCACCCTGTTGCACCCTCTGGCTGTGATGGCTGGCACTGTAGCAGATGTTGTAAGTCTGAAAAATGAAGTTCTTGTGGCAAAACAGATGCTGCTCAAAAAATGTTCAAAGGAAACAGACCTGTCCACTGTGTGTAAACTCCTGCAGGAGTACAAGGAAGCCTTTCCTGAGTTGCATAAATTGTATGTAACAGCCCTGGTAATTGGTGTGTCTTCAGCATCGTGTGAGAGTTCCTTCTCCACTTTGTCACGGTCCTAACCCCTATCGTCACACCATGTTACATAAAAGAAAGAGGAATTTGGTGATCTTGGCCCATGAGAAGTCCATAACAAATAACTTGGATATGATGAATTTGTAAGAGTTTTGCAAAGGGAAACAGGAGACTGTTGTTGTAGAGTGGATTGAGGAGAAAGGAGAGTGGAGCTGTTCAGTTGCAAACAGAGAGTTCAGTTGCTTAAAAACAAACAAGCTTAAAACAAGACAAAAAAAAGAAGAAAAAAGTTCAAATGTTCTGTTCTAAATCTGTTGTGTTCTACAAATTAGTTTAAGAATTGTAGGAAAAGACATGGTGAATTGTTTTCTTTTTAAATTACTATGCCAACCCTTTTTAGTTTTGTAAATATTGGCTATATTGAGAGGTCTTATTTTATTCTTACTTTATTTTGCAAATTTATTTGAGAATTAGGCCATCCAATTAAGATAAATTTTATGTTGTTGGTTGTAAAGATCTGGATGGATATTTTATTTTATTCTTTATTTTATTTTATTTTTTTTATTCTATTTTTCAGTTTTATTTTTCAAGACTTGGTGAATTGATTTTTTTTTATAACTTGGCCTACCCTTTTAGTTTTGTTAATATTGGCAATAGTGAGAAGTGTTATTGTTGGGTTTGAATATATTTGATATAGGTCATCTAATTAAGGTAAATGTCATGTTTTTAGTTGTTATAATCTGATGAGGAATATTTTATTTTATTTTTTGTTGTTTTATTTTTCAGTTTTCCTCCTGAGGGATTACCACCTTATTGTGGTCAGGGGGTTTGCATGCCTCAATGACCCTAAGAGCTACACCAGCAGAAGCTTAGCCTTCAGTTGGGACACCCAAGTTGGACAGGTCTTAGGTTAGAGACTGATGAAGCTCAATCCAATTACATGACAAAAACAGTTATCCAGAGCACCACCACCCTTTTCCCACCTCCGTCGCCACCATGTGCCCCCTTCACATTTCTGTCTGCCCCCTTAAATATGCCTCTCTAGAACCGGCCCAGTTGCTGCCCCAAACCTTTTTGATGTCTTCGTGTTATTCTTGTGATAGTGGCATAGTTAGCAAGATACAAGCCCAGAAGAAACAGGGACAGGACCTGAAGGATAACCAGGTGGGAGAGTACCAGGGCTAAATTTCTGAGTGGGGGGATTCGTCCCTTGGTCCGGAAAGATCTGGTGCAGGCTCGGCTCCCATTAGAAATGACTGGGCTAGTAAAGAAACAAAAGGAGTGTGTGGGAGAGACACAAAAGAGTGGGCAGGTTCCTATGGGGGGAACCGAAGTGGACTTATTATGTTCTCAAGGAGGAGAGTGCTTCCCCCCCACTAGGGTTAAGACCCTAGATAAATGTAGGACATCCCCAGAGCAGCAGGTAAGAAGAATAAGAAACTGGACATTTGACCCAGAGTGGCCAACCCAGGAACAAGCCTTAGCTCTCTGAAAGAAGTTGGCACTATGGCTAAGGCCATTTGAGTGCACCACTGTCCAGAAAGTGTAGCAGGTAGCCTGCTTTCTTATGCTCAAAACCCTTTCTGAGAATTTCATCCAGTCGATCTGGGGAGAATTTCAGAACATGGATGAGCTTATCGAGCTTTGAAACATCTATAGAGTGGTCCCGATCTAATTATGCAATTTTCATTATGCTATAACTTAAGTTTATTACATAGAAAATCACCTGAAAAATCCTGGACCATTGAGAAATCTGGATCTGTATAATTAGATCTGGACCACCCTTTAGGATGGCATTGCAGTCTGGGAGAGCAGAACAGTCCTTTAGCAGACACTATGAGGGTTACACACAAAATCTGCCTCTTCCTTATGAGCCGGAGCCTGTTCCGAAGTCCCTGGATCTGTGCTCTCACAACTTACCTAGGAATGAGGAGGAATGCAGATGGAGAGAGAAGGGAGGGTTATGTGCACTTCCCCCTGATGGTATCACATATGGGTGTAGTGATTGTTAATGGAGTTAAGGTTGAAGCACTCTTTGATTCCGGTAGCAACATTTCCATTGTTGATTGCCGCAATGTACTACTGTGACAATGGATGAAAGTAAAGACTAGTATAACTTGTATACACAGAGAAATCCAATATTATAAAACTGCCCTATGTTTCATCAGCCATGGAGGATTGCTAAAAAAATTCCCCATATCGGTCCTCCCGAATCCACTTTTTCTGGTGATTCTGGGGCAGACTGGTCTAACAATAAATGTGGTATAGTACTGACTACTCCCAAACATAGTTTAGGTCTGGCTATAGACAGGAATGACCCTTCTCAAGCTGTCTCCGCGCTGTGTAATCAGCCGGTGGAGAAAGATACGGAAAACCAAGAGGCGAATGGAGAGGTTCCTGGACCTCCGCAGATGGAAATATCACCTCCCAGTGCCTCGATGAGCCAGGAACAGACCACTCCCCTCGAGGACAGACCCTCTCTCCGAAATTCATATTTCAATTCAAAGAAACATGGGCTTTTTTCAAAAGGGAGCTGTGGTACGATGACTCCTTGAAATTTGCTAAAAATGCAGTCGTGCTAGTCAATGGCCAACGCACTAATCAGCCCATGCCACAGGGTCCTCACTTTATGATAAAAAATTATCTATTGTATCAGGTTGTGGAGCATGAGGGAGAGGTGCGGAAGCTGTTGCTAATCCCGCAAACCAACCGGCGGCAGGTGTGTGAATTGGCACACGCCAACCTCCTAGGAGGCTGATTGGGCACCTAAAAAAGTTAGAGCATATAAACCTCAGATTCTATTGGCCAGGAATTAATAAGGAGGTTCACCGTTTTGTATCCCTTGTCCAGAGTGTCAATTGCGGCAAATTCCTAGGAAGGACCGGGCTCCTCTTGTTCCCCTTCCCTTGATTGATGTCCCCTTTGAAAGAAATGGGGACATTGATGATGTCACTTCATGTTCTGAAGACGTCACATCCTGCACCATTGATGATACAACTTCCGGTCCTGAAAACATCACTTCTGGTTCCAGTCCAAATGACGTTACTTCCTGTCCCGGCCTTTAAAGCCGCCATATTCTCACTCTCAAATAAGTTCTAGTCTGGACTCAAACCTGAATAAAACTCATCAAAAAACAACCCTTTTTGCAGCCAGGCCACAATATATAGGTGGCTCCCCCAAACCTTTTTGATGTATTTGTGTTATTCTTGCGAATAAGGTACAGTGCATCTGGAAAGTATTCACAACACATCATTTTTTCCACATTTTGTTATGTTACAGCCTTATTCCAAAATGGATTAAATTTATTTTTTTCCTCAGAATTCTACACACAACACCCCATAATGACAACGTGAAAAAAGTTTACTTGAGGTTTTTGCAAATTTATTAAAAATAAAAAAACTGAGAAAGCACATATACATAAGTATTCACAGCCTTTGCCATGAAGCTCAAAATTGAACTCATGTGCATCCTGTTTCCCCTGATCATCCTTGAGATGTTTCTGCAGCTTAACTGGAGTCCACCTGTGGTAAATTCAGTTGATTGGACATGATTTGGAAAGGCACACAACTGTCTATATAAGGTCCCACAGTTGGCAGTTCATGTCAGAGCACAAACCAAGCATGAAGTCAAAGGAATTGTCTGTCTCGAGGCACAAATCTGGGGAAGGTTACAGAAACATTTATGCTGCTTTGAAGGTCCCAATGAGCACAGTGGCCTCCATCATCCGTAAGTGGATGAAGTTCGAAACCATCTGGACTATTCCTAGAGCTGGCCGGCCATCCAAACTGAGCAATCGGGGGAGAAGGGCCTTAGTCAGGGAGGTGACCAAGAACCCGATGGTCACTCTGTCAGAGCTCCAGAGGTCCTCTGTGGAGAGAGGAGAACCTTCCAGAAGGACAACCATCTCTGCAGGAATCCACCAATCAGGCCTGTATGGTAGAGTGGCCAGACGGAAGCCACTCCTTAGTAAAAGGCACATGGCAGCCCGCCTGGAGTTTGCCAAAAGGCACCTGAAGGACTCTCAGACCATGAGAAACAAAATTCTCTGGTCTGATGAGACAAAGATTGAACTCTTTGGTGTGAATGTTAGGCGTCACGTTTGGAGGAAACCAGGCACCGCTCATCACTAGGCCAATACCATCCCTACAGTGAAGCATGGTGGTAGCAGCATCATGCTGTGGGGATGTTTTTCAGCGGCAGGAACTGGGAGACTAGTCAGGATAAAGGGAAAGATGACTGCAGCAATGTACAGAGACATCCTGGATGACAACCTGCTCCAGAGCACTCTTGACCTCAGATTGGGACAATGGTTCATCTTTCAGCAGGACAAATACTCTAAGCACACAGCCAAGATATCAAAGGAGTGGCTTCAGGACAACTCTGTGAATGTCCTTGAGTGGCCCAGCCAGAGCCCAGACTTGAATCCGATTGAATATCTGTGATTTCTGGGGAGATCTTAAAATGGCTGTGCACTGACGCTTCCCATCCAACCTGATGGAGCTTGAGAGGTGCTGCAAAGAGGAATGGGCGAAACTGGCCAAGGATAGGTGTGCCAAGCTTGTGTTATCATATTCAAAAAGACTTGAGGCTGTAATTGCTGCCAAAGGTGCATCGACAAAGTATTGAGCAAAGGCTGTGAATACTTACAGTATGTATATGTGCTTTCTCAGTTTTTTTATTTTTAATAAATTTGCAAAAACCTGAAGTAAACTTTTTTCACGTTGTCATTATGGAGTGTTGTGTGTAGAATTCTGAGGAAAAAAATGAATTTAATCCATTTTGGAATAAGGCTATAACATAACAAAATGTGGAATAAGTGATGTGCTGTGAATACCTTCCGGATGCACTGTATGTGCCTGTCCACTCACTAAGATCCTCTGATTCTGGCAATCTTGTTGTACCCCACACTAATCTACACCTAATGGGTGACAGGGCCTTCAGCTGTATAGTGCCCAGACTCTGGAGTGACCTACCACAATTAACTAGATCACCTGACTCCATGAATTCTTTTAAAAACACACTCAAAACTCATCTGTTCAGGAAGGCTTTTAGCTCTACCTGACTTTATTACCCTTCTTTCAGTTTACTTTCTATGTCAAGATGCTTATGTAACCTGTGTGTGTGTGCTAGACCATCAATTATGTTGTCTGTTAGGCTTTTCTCTAAATTACTATCTTATTCTTCTGTATTTATTTATTTGGTTAAATACAATGCTATATACTGTGTACCCTGCCGTTCTTTCTTAAACTCTGAAGTGCCTTGAGCATGGAAAAGGTACTATATAAATAAAATGTATTATTATTATTAGCTCTGTTTTTTTAAGTAATGGTCTGATAACTGACACTTTTAGTACATCAATAAAGGTGCCATTCATTAATGAACTATTGATAATGCCAAGAATGGGTGCTGCCAGAACATCTATTGATTTTTTTTTACTAGTTTAGTTGAAAATCCCTCAGTTATTTCATTTATAGGATTAAATGTAACATCTAAAACAAGTTAGATACATATCTTCTTTTGTACCATACTTTCCTTGTCTTAATATCTTTGCTGTGGTTACTGGGAGAAATGTGCCTATATTGCCTCCAGTATAACTACAATTTTTAAAGAACATGTTCTCAGGGAACATGTGACCCGAATTGGCATAGTTGTCAAGACAGTAGCTACATACTGAGAACCATATTTAATGCAGAAGGGACCAGCCAAACTACAGGGCTGTTGCGCACTATTCCATTGACCCCTATTAATGAGTGATTTAGTAGATATACTACCTCAACAAGATTGAAATGTTTGACGCAAAGAATAGAAAACTTCAGAGTAATTGGGATGGTCCTGTTGACAGCATTATGAAAGTTGGTTCTTAAAGGTCCAAAGGATAAGTAAAAAATGTGGGGAATTTGAAAAGAGATGCCAGCAATTTGGCGAGTAATAGGAAAGAATAAGTTCACTTGAGAAAATTATGCAAAAACCTTACTGAAAAAAATGTTAAATGTAAAATTTTAGCATATGGCATCCTTAACACAACAACATAATCGAAAAGGGAGTTACCTTACCGGGGAAAACAGAGTAAAAACTGGCAAGAGTACAATAGAAGGTGAAAATTAAAGTATATTGCAAAGAGTGATTCTAACTTGTTTTTCCAGAGATGGAGATACATAAAGAACAAACAGACCCCTTATTCAAAATATGTAGATACTGTAGATAAAGAACAAGATATCAATGCTGAAGTCTTCATAAAATAGGAAAGAAATGGCAACAATATTAAAGTATGCAACATATATCAATTTAGGGAAAGAAAACAAAAGGAAAGAAAACGGTGAGATACCGCTGCACAGAACATATTTAAAGCTCATCGTACATTTACACTGCGATTACCTTTTCTGTTCTCATAGCTGCCTAGAATATCAAAGCCATAAAACCACTTAACATTAAATGGTAGTGATAGAAATGACACTTCTATTAAAAAAATATTATTTTTCACCATTAATGAATGTTGTAAGACGTATACATTATATTACTATAATACTCTAAATGACATGAAGTACTTAGTGCCGATAAAGAAAAGCGGTAAAGTTCGCTGCTGTTTGGTTTAAGATGGAGCACAAGTTTAGTTCGAGCTGCGTACTGATCTCTGGACGAACTTCTTCAAATACACTACTCTGATTTCGTTGTAACTGATCTAATGTATAACGAGGATATTCTTATTACTCCCGCCAGCTGATTTTACAGCGAAAACATAACACGACGTTTACTAAAAACACGCAACTACCGGCCAATGTTTTGCACATGGTTTGTTCTAGATGGGCTTCCGTCCTTCGATGCCCATTGGACTTTACCCGCCTACAACGCAATGCCGTAAAGCAACTGGGGGCGGGACGTAAATTAAGAGTATCGAAGAGCACGCGCCATTTTGTGGTTATTAACAAGCGAATTGGCGGCCTGCTCAGATGGTGAAAGTTGCCGTATATTAAACAAGATAATTTTGGATGTAGGATTTTTTTATTTAAAGAATTGAGCTGTTGAATACATTTTAATCCTCAAGAACACCTCAAAGTTTGTATACTTTAAATCTTGTGTGCCGTTCAACGGGGTACGAGTGCAACCGGTAAGTTATCGCAGGTTTCGAACTAGGCCATGATGCTTCAGTTGTTAGTGTTTTAGTTTTATTTTCACGTAAGCCACAAGTTTTTATTTGCTTGCCAGAAAGTGTGATTTGCAAGCACTGAACATACTGAATTTCGTATTTTCTTTCGTCGAATATGACGAAGCAGTCATTCGTTTCAGTACTTGGCGATGGAGGCCACAATTGTGTGCCTTTAATATAGACTGTATCAGGCTTACTTTGTAAGTGGTTACGTATTTTACCAAGGTACTGTAATTTGTGGTCTTGTGTAGGTACGCGTTAAATAAGATTTATTGCTTTGTTTTTGGTCGTTATAGATCCACGACAATTTGCTTATAGTTTAATGAATTAAACGATCAGGGAGTCATTCTAATCAATAGCTGGAATCTCATTCCCAAGGCACTTTTGATTTTATTGTGCAGTGTTCCGGATTATTTTGTTTTGGTTTCTTTCCTGTATACCCGAAGGACCCAAATTGTCTAATCCATGGTTTACGACTCAAAATTGTCCAACTTAATATTGTTGGGTATTGTTGAAAACTGTTTTTGCAAATGTTAAGATTTAAGGACACGTTTTCTTTAGTTGATTCTGTACAGGATCTTCGTCTGCATGCTGTTGGATTTTGACCTTGTTGTTTTTAATGGTATAGATCCTACACTCGGTGATAGTTTTGGTTTTTAATTTGGCATATTCGGTGCCTAGCTTATTTACTAAACAACGTGGTTTCATTTTGTGAAAACCATTGAAACACTTGGCCAGACACGTGTGCCCAATTTAGTAACTCGTTTATAACCCAATAACGTGAAGCTAAAACTGGGCACGTTCACGATCAAAGGAAAGGTCAAAGAAAAATCTGGCCTTACAGTAGGGCAGTTTATTAGTTTTTGTTTGTTTGGCTTGTAAATTAAGTGACGGATCCTAATTATCTGTATGCTACCGTTTTACAGAACATTTTTTTTCTTAAAGATCTGCATCAGTCATTATTCCTTTATTGATACTATATGAGCAAGGTATTGAGTGTGTATTCTTAAGCCGAGAAAGTTTTTGTTTGCGTTTAATTGTGAGACATGAAGTTTGGCGAAATTTAAATAATGTCTCTAATAAGGTGTATTTTACTTTGTCACAGGTGAACAATGACTCAGTTCCTTCCCCCTAATCTCTTGGCGCTGTTTGCACCAAGGGACCCAATTCCCTATTTGCCACCTCTGGAAAAGCTGCCTCACGAGAAACACCACAACCAACCATATTCAGGGATTGCACCTTATATTCGTCATTTTGAGGTTTGTAATTCTTTTAATGCTTTTTATTCAGTTTTTCTTTGAGTTGGACATGATTTTTTTTAAGCCAATCATTAAATTTATTAGTCTTGTTAATGTACATCAGAATATTTAAGTTAATGTTTTTTTTAATTATCTATAATGAAAAGTATTTGAGTTTATTTTTAGAAAAAAGATCTGCAAAAGTCTCGGACGTATTACTGATACTTCTGTCTTAAGTTCTCAAATTTTTCAATGCTGCATTCAATTTTTTTGTTATCCTATGCACTTTGTAGTGGTGCCCAGGAAAAACTTAAAATCATATTTTCTTGCAGAACGGAAAGGAAAAAAAGCGACATAATGGAAGCCCAATAGCGCCAAGTTCTCTCTAATGGCAAACAATGTGAATGCCTTATGTAATCCACATACAAATTATCCAGTTGTATGTATACAATGTGCAAAACATTTGGGAGCCACCTTTTGAATTTGATTCACCTTACCCCCTTATTCGATGGTCTAGAGTCCTGCTTTCAATTCAGTAATGATTCCATGAGTGTTTAATTTCCACAGTGTGCTCTGATTAGGCGTGTGCGATATACATCGTTTACGATTATATCTTAATTGCTGTTTTAACGATGTGCGGAATTAAATTGTCGAGTATGTAACTCGCTTTGCAAAAAAAAGGAAAGAGTTCATTCACTAATGCAACAGTATAGACCACTGCACGTGCGCAAAGCGAGTTGTGTAGGCGTGAACGTCCAGCAAGATGCAAGTTAGCGTCGCTCCCTGCCTCAAAATGAGTGAACAAACAGCACCAGATGATAGAACAGCCTAGCCATCTATGTCGTCAGAGTTAATTGCCAGACATCGTTCATTCTCACTTGCATGGCAGTGGTTTGGTTTTGAAAAGACTGATGTTGCTCAAAAGGCGGCAATCTGCAAACTATGTGGTAAATCGGTTGCAGTTAAAGACAGCTTGACAACTAACATGTTTAACTATTTGCGAACTAGCCACCGCACAGAATCCGAAGAATACGAAAAGCTTAAAGAGCCAACTGTCCAGCACATGTCTAAAGTAACCAATGTACAAGCACAAAAACACACTCGGCAAACTTTAGCGGACTCATTCTGCAAAAAAGTGCCTTACGACAAGAAAAGCAACAGATGGCATGACATAACAAACACCGTCACCAATTACATTGCAAAAGATATGGTGCCAATTCAAGTGGTTGAGAGAGATGGTTTTAAACAGCTATTGAATACTTTAGACCCAAGGAACACACTGCCTGGCCGAAAATATTTCAGTCAAACGGCTCTGCCTAAGTTGTATGATTTGTGTCGCCAAACTCTGACGCATAAACTGCAAATGGTTTCACATTTTGCCACAACAACGGATTTATGGTCAAGCCGAACATCCGAGCCGTACCTTTCCATGACGGTGCATTTCATTGACGAAAACTGGCAACTGCAAAGCTTTTGTTTGCAAACATCCTACTTCCCACAAGATCACACTTGCGACATCATTCCACAAGGTCTGAAAGATGCGCTGGCATCATGGTCACTGCGAGAAGACCTCATGGTTTGCATGACAACAGACAGCGGGGCTAACGTTGTCAGTGCACTACGGATTAATAACTGGAAGAGGCTACCTTGTTTTGGGCATAGGCTTCATATTGCGATTGGTGCGTAATTTGGGGTTCCTCTTTAAAATGCAGTTTAGGTTAAATTGATCTTATTATGATGTTTAAAAATACAAAAAGACCTGATAAGTAAAGTTATAGAGAACAAAAATATAATATAATTTGAAATAATACATTATATTATCCTGGAGTTATCGTCAAAAGTCCCAGAAAATAGAGATTTTTTTTTTTTCCCAATATCGCACACCCCTAACGTCACCTAATGTTTCTCCTCCTCAAAATATGTATTTACCACCACCATTTCCATTCTTTTTGCAAGTCCTGTGCTCTTCAACATTTCTCACTTTAACACCATACCACCTCATTACCATTGTTCCCTTTGCCACTGTATCCATTAAGATCCTTATCAATAACCTCTCTGTCTACTTTGGGTATATTCTCTGCCATTTCATCTAATTCTATCCAGAAATCTGTTTTCTTTGTCTCACACACCCCATTTGTGGGGTATATGCACTGACGGTATTTAACATTACCCCTTCTATTTCCAACTTTATGCTCATCACTCTGTCTGACATTCTCTTCACCTCCCGAACATACTCTTCCTTCACAATTTTTCCTCCTCCCTTTCTCTTCCTATCTACATTCTGGGGGGACAGTTTGTACCCACCTCTGATGCTTCTGGCCTTACTCTCTTTCCACATGGTCTCCTGTGTATACTGTACATCTACAGTGCTGTGAAAAAGTACTTGTCCTGTTCTGATTTAATCATGAAGTATGGTTAATCACATTTTTTGGAAAGCTAAGTTCAACTTCACTTGCCACACCCAGGCCTGATTACTGCAAGGCCCGTTGTATCAAGAGGTCACTTAACACTAGAATTATCAGAGCCTACGAAAAAACTTGTAAATCCGTCCAACCTTAAATCGCTTCGTAAATCCCTTCACACCTCTCCGCCAGCGTTCTTTTCCCTCTAAATGTGATGATAAACTCAGGCTGCAAGCAGCCGGCTATTCCATCCCCCCACCGACTTAGAACGTGCACAAACTTCTCCCAGCTCATGCCTTGATTGATTTTCTGGGAGTGAAGTGGAGTTTTAGAGTGGAAATAATAGATCGTTGTTTGGAACACACGCATTTCATGTCTGTTCCGTTTCTACAGTAATCTGTGTAAACACATTGTTAAAACAGAAATGTTTTTTATATTCTAGTAGTAGAGTTACAAAATGTAGGCATAAACTATATAATGTATGAAGCCTGAAGTCCAAATATCAAAGAAATACTTTCACAAAAGGTACAAATCTAACACAACAATTGCGCTTTTATTCAAAAAATATAACTGCAGAAACAAAAATCCGCCTTAACATGCGACATTGACACCCGTTTATATGACTGCCTCCGTGGCGCAATCGAATCTGCTGCCGACTGGGAATCAAAAGGTTGCGAGTTCGATCCTGCACCACTCCGTTTTGAGAAGTAAAATGCTCTTAGTCTTACTATTTTAGAAATAAAACATACATTTGATTTCAGTCTGTAACAGCCGGTGTAATTTATGATACTTGTACTTGTTACCTTTGTTTACCTCCTAAAGTCACAAGTAGTGTGCAGAGGGCATGCTCAAAAATGTGTGTAATGCCACGAAAAGTGCCTGCTGACACTTTGCACATACCATTGCTTGCATACTAAAGTGTCACAGTGATCACTGCCAGCATGTTGTAGCACACAGCATCTGGCCACCTGCATGTTCTTGCACGCACTGAATAAGAGACAAATATACAGTCTGACAGAGAATCAGACTGAAAAAAAGAAAACATTTAGAAATGCCATACTTTTACAGCTGATCGGACGCTGTTCGTTTTCAAATAATATTGCATTTGTTCAACAATGTTTTCTGATTGGTACTATTCAGGTCATAAAATGATTTCTTCAAAATGTCACATATATTTGTCTCATTATTCCATTGCTGCGCTAACATCGTGCACCAGAAGGTGTGAGCTTATTCAGTGCGCTCTTGTCCCGATGTAGAATGGAGCTGAGTTTACCTCTGTTATAGCGCGTCTATGTGAAAACAGCAGTGTCAGATGCAGGGGTGGGGTTTGTTTGGGCTCGTGAACGCAGCTGAGATAAAACTGGCTAAAAAAAAAACAAAGCTAGTATCATAAATTTACACCGGCTGTTACAGACTGAAATCAAATGTATGTTTTTATTCTGAAATAGTAAGACTAAGAGCATTTTACTTCTCAAAACGGAGTGTTGCAGGTTCGAACTCGCGACCTTTTGATTCCCAGTCGGCAGCTGATTCTGTTGCACCACGGAGGCAGTCATAATAAACGGGTGTCAATGTCGCATGTTAAGGCAGCTTTTTGTTTCTGCAGTTATATTTTTGAATAAAAGCGCAATTGTTGTGTTAGATTTGTACCTTTTTGTGAAAGTATTTCTTTGATATTTGGACTTAAGGCTTCATACATTATATAGTTTATGCCTACATTTTGTCATCTACTACTAGAATATAAAACGTTTGTTTTAAAAATGTGTTTATACAGATTACTGTAGAAACGGAACAGACATGAAATGCGTGTGTTCCAAATAAGGATCTATTTCCACTCAAGCTCCACTTCACTCCCAGAAAATCAATCAAGGCATGAGCTGGGAGAAGTTTGTAAGCGTTCTAATTCGGTGGGGGGATGGAATAGCCGGCTGCTTGCAGCCTGATTTTATCAGCACATTTAGATGACAAAAGACTCTGGTGGAGAGCTGTGAACGATTTTAAGAAGCAATTTAAGGTGGGACGGATTTACGAGTTTTTTTGTAGGCTCTGGTAATTCTAGTGTTAAATAGAACCTGTCTGATAAAGTCAAGTAGGTCAAAAGAGCCCAAAAAGGAAGATATCCTGCCGCGATCTAAAGAAATTCAAGAAAAGATAAGAAACAATGTAATTGACTTCTATCAATCTGGAAAAGGTTATAAAGCCATTTCTAAAGGTGACAACCATTATCAACAAATGGAGAAAAGATGGAACAGTGGTGAATTGTCCCAGGAGTGGCCGGCCTACAAAAATTACTCTGGGAGCGCAGCTGTGGTTCATCCAAGAGGTCACAAAAGAACCCAGAACAACATCTAAAGAACTGCAGGCCTCACTTGCCTCAGTTAAACTGAGTGTTCATGACTCAACCATAAGAAAAAGACTGGCCAAAAATGGCATGCACGGCAGAGTTCCAAGGCGAAAACCACTGCTGACCTAAAAACATAAAGACTTGTTTGACTTTTGCCAACAAACATGTTGATTCCCCAAGACTTTTGGGAAAATATTCTGTGGACTGATGAAACAAAAGTTGAACTTTAAGGTGTGTGTTCCGTTGCATCTGGCATAAAAGTAACATAGCGTTTCAACAAAAGATCGTACCAACAGTCAAACGATGTGGTGGTAGTAGTGTGATGGTCTGGGGCTACTTTTCTGCTTCAGGACCTGGACTACTTGCTGTGATTGATGGAACCATGAAACTCTCTACTAAAAAAACGTAAAGGAGAATGTCCAGCCTTCAGTTTGTGACCTCAAGCTGAAGTGCACTTGGGTTCTGCAGCAGGACAATGATCCAAAACACACCAGCGTTCTGCAGCAGGACAGTGATCCGAAACTCACCAGCAAGTCCACTTTTGAATGGCTTTAAAAAACAAAATGAAGGTTTTGGAGTTGCATAGTCAAAGTTTGGACTTGAATCCAATTGATATGCTGTGGCATGACCTTGGTGGTTCATGCTCGGAAACCCCCCAGTGTAGATGATTTAAAACAATTCTGCAAAGAGTGGGCCAAAATTCCTCCACAGCGATGTGAAAGACTCCTTGCCAGTTATTGCAAACGCTTGATTACAGTTGTTGCTGCTAAGGGTGGAATAAACAGTTATTAGGTTTAGGGGCAATTACTTTTTCGCATAGGGACATTTTAGTTTGGGTAGTGTTTTTTTTTTTTCCCCTTAAATAAATTAACTCACAAACTGCATTCTGTGTTTACTTGTGTTATCTTTGTCTAATGTTTACATTTATTTGATCTGAAATATTTGAGTGTGACAAGCAAAAAAAGAAATTGGGAAGGGGCAAATACTTTTTCATAGCACTGTACATTTTTCTGCTCATATCGGCCAGCTCTCTCCCTTTATTAGTCATTGTGCACAACATTTAAAGTTTGAGTCTGAGCTTCAAACTGTTCTCCCTTTGCCTTTGAATCGACTTCCCCCTCATTTTCCTTCGCCTTCTTTGCCCAGCAGTAGCATAGTTTCTGCCAATACTCTGCTGGATAGCAGCATCAGTTGTGGCTGTTGGTAATCTGAGCCTCAACTGATCCATTATGGACATTCAGTTTCCCATTTGAATGTTTGATTTGGCACAGGTTAAATGTTGGCTTCCGTTCCTGGTGTAACCTTCCCCAGTTTACACTGGCTTGGGACCGGCCCAAAGACTGCAATAGCTTGTGTGACCTCAGTGGCTGTGTTAACGTTACATATTTTACTTATTTAATTTAGAAGTGCTTCTTTACTTTTTCATTGACTAGATAATTCTTTAAAAGATGACGCATGCATCGAGAGGGTGATAAGGATGTGCAAGAAAATAGTGGTCCACTTTTTTTTTTTTTTCCATTTTAAGCTTTGTACCATTTATTTTAATAGTGCAAGTACCTGAAAGGAAGGATAGGCATCCTAGCTGGAATGGAGAATTTCTTGCCTGTACAGCAGGCTATTTTGGAATGATGGTAGGACTTTAACCCTGCAGGGACACCATACATTCATCTGGTATGGAACGAAGGGTGATAAATGGACAGGGTGAAAGTGAATGCCAGGATCAGTTCATTTTCCTAATACAGCAGGTGGCATGGAACTTGGAGTTGTGAAGTACAACTCTCAGGGTCCCTGGGTGCCACAAGGGGACACTGTCATGGGAGGACTGCCCTTGTTCACAAACAACCCAGAAGTGTTTCCCACAAGTCGTGCCAGCTCACTGGAGGCTGTACCAGGTCTAGCATAAAAGGAAAGACACTTAACTGGAAATGAAAGGAGGAAGGTAATCCGATTGTACACAAGTGTTTTGGCTGGTGCTTGTTTGAAAATTGGCAACAATCTGTTGGGTGACATTGTCTGATTTTGGACTCAGTGGCACCACCATTATGTTTACAATAGAACATATATCATAAAATGTAATTTAGTTCTTATTTGGTCCTCGGCGTTCAGTATTTTAAGTAGTTTATTTGAAAAATGTGAGCCAGTCAATAAATGCTGGAAAATATAGGCTTAATGTGATTATTTATGCTCTTATTTGCCTTTAGCATTGAAATGGCGGTTCAGAATGGTAACTTTAATACTTATTTTTATCATAATCACAATATATATCAAAATAGTCACAATACTATTATTTGATTGTGCAGCTCTATTTGAAAAAGGTTTATATTGTTAAACCATACAGGATTTTTTAATAGTGCAATATCATGCTGAAATTCAAGCCCTCTTAATGTTGGAGTAACCATTTTTAAAATGTTTATTTTGGAAACTGTTTTTAGATCAATTCTGGTAGTTTAAAACTAGCATTGAAACAAAGTAACATTAAAGTATTTTTTGTATTTATAATCATTTTAGCAGACAGCATTTTTAAAAGTAACAAAAAAATGTAAAAATGTGTATTTTGGAAACTATTTAGTTAACACCCACCAAACAAAAATATTAAGCAAAGAATAGGCAATTGTTGGCTCAGTTGCTTGATTAAAAACTAGAAATCTTTAAATTTGCCTTACAAGATTTTTTTTTTTTATATATACATACGAACTAGCAAAATACCCGCGCTTCGCAGCGGTGAAGTAGTATGTTAAAGAAGTAATGAAAAAGAAAAGGAAACATTTTAATAATAACGTAACATGATTGACAATGTAATTGTGTTGTCATTGTCATGAGTGTTGCTGTCATATATACACACACACATATATATACATACAGGTATATATTAGGGGTGGAACTCTATTAAAAAAATGAATGTAATTAGAGGCTGTGTAGTTAATCTTGATTAATCGTATGTAATCACACATGAAAATTTGCCCCAAATCACAAATGTTTTTTTTTTTTTTTTAATTTTAAAAGGCTTTAGTGGGTGACAGAATCAAATAATAGACATGAATATTGTAATTTTAATTTTTGAAAAATAAAATGCTTTTAAACTGCATTTCAATTCAAAACAAACACAAATATCATCCCTGGCTAAAATTGGACAGACTTAAAAATAAATTGGTATTTTAAGTACTTTAAGTACATTTTCAGAATGGTATTGTCTTTAAATAATAATAACAAAAATGTCAACATAAAGTGCAGTTTTTCTTCTTAAAAAAAAAAAAAAAAAAAAAAAAGGCAGAAACAAAAGGTAATTTGACCAGCTTCACCTTTAAACTGTGAGTAACCTTAGCCAAAATTATTTTGTACATTAGGCTAAAACAGTGTGATCATTGAACATTTTTTAATTATATGTAATTAGAATTACTAACGGTCACGGAAGTCCAATGATCCCCAGTAAGAGCCACAAAGTCCACTTTCTGTAATGCATCTAATTTTGCTTGCTTTTCAGTGTGCACAAAACCATGCTTTTATCAAGGCTTCCGTCGGGTAGTCTTTTGAAATGAAATTTTCCTCCGATCAGTCGTAGGAACTCGCTTTATTCCGACTCTTTTAACATTTTTGTAGCTCTGATGTGTGCATCAATGTAATCGATATACCAGGAAATCATGCATTGACAAAAGTTCCCCCTTGCTTGGAATTGAAAGTGTGATTAAATGCGTTTTTTTAACGCGTTATGGAGTACATGCATCGAAGCTTCTCAGCTGTGCTTGTGCTAAGAAAAGGAAACATTTTAAAAATAACATGATTGTGAATGTAATAGTTTTGTGACCGTTATGAGTGTTGCTGTCATCAAGGATTTGATTATAATTTCTTTCAATCAGGTTTGTATTTGGACAGTTTGCACAAAAACACGCTTTTATCAAGGTTTCCGTCGGGTAGTCTTTTGAAATGAAATTTGCCTCCGATCAGTTTTAGGAACGCGCTTTGTATCCATTATTCATAAAGCTGCAATTGGTGATCTGTCTTTCTGCGTTAACCGCATATATTTTCATACGTCTCAACCCAAGGGGATGCGAGGGTAAAATGAATTGGGAAGCGCGCGTACATACCCAGTGCACCCCCTGTCGGGAATCGGACGTCGGCGCTGGAGGCAAAGTCTCTACCATTGCACCACGGCGTGTGTTTTGTCTATATGAGAGTATGTAGATCGGTATACCCGCGCTTCGCAGCGGAGAAGTAGTGTGTTAAAGTAGTTATGAAAAAGGAAAGGGAACATTTTAAAAATAACGTAACATGATTGTCAATATACAGTAATTGTTTTGTGAGTGTTATTGAGTGTTGCTGTCATCAAGGATTTGATTATCATTTCTTTCGAACAGGTTCGTATTTGTAGGATGTGTTGTGTTCAAGTTACATTCCGTGTTTGTCAATCGTTGTAAAGATAACAGGTTTCATTCATCGATTCGTTTCTTACTGCATCAATAAACGGCTCGTCGTCTTCATCTGAGACGTGACACACTGCATGCACGGGTTTTTTTACACTGTCTTCCTTTAGCGGGACATTCACTTTTTCCACCGTGTGCTTTGTTTCCGCAGTAGCTGCACTTATGAATATGCTTGTATGTATTACACGCTTCATATTTTTTTGCTCCCTTCTCAATTGTGTAATTCGGTTTTTGTTCAGCACTCTTTGGAACTGTTGCTTTTTGTCTGTGCACTGCGTCAGTTCATGTGAGCCGCTCGGTGTACATGCATCGAAGGTTCACAGCTGTGCTGGTGCCATCTCGTGCGATGTCCAAACACCACCCTGACCATGTCATCTTCCTCTGCATAAGCACAGTCCTTCACCCGTGAATATTTAGCGGCAGTGTTTCTATTGGATTGCCGCTGACGGACGGCCTTATATGGGCAGGCACTAAATTACGTGGGAGGCGTAACTCCGCCTACCACGGGCATCGAGCAGAAGTCTATTATAGTATATGGACGAAAAAATAGGTTCCAGTTATGACCATTGCGTGTAGAATTTCGAAATGAAACCTGCCCAACTTTTGTAAGTAAGCTGTAAGGAATGAGCCTGCCAAATTTCAGCCTTCTACCAACACGGGAAGTTGGAGAATTAGTAATGAGTGAGTCAGTGAGGGCTTTGCCTTTTGTAAGTATAGATTATGTTAGAATAGTGATATTCGATCCGACAGCCCTAGTTATTTACTTAAAACAATCCTGTAAAGATCTCCACAGAACTCTGTTTTTGTATCTCTGCAATAGTGGCAACACAGTACATGGGTTCTATGTAAATCTCAATGAAACGATTATTTACAGCCTCCAAGAGAGCGCTTTTACAGGTTTTGACTCCAAAGTCAGTATGAGTGCTTTTAGTCGGCTGTTTTAAAGCATTAACTGAGGGAATAAAGTTAGGAGCCAAGGTTTCAGACCAGTTGTTCAAATGCAGCAAGGAGTATGATTATGTTCTCGATCAAACGCCACTGATTAGGCATTGGAGTTGCAGTTAACTCAATTGGAGGCATAAGCCCCAAGGGCTGTTTTCTGTTCCGGCTAGCTTTGCAGCATATAGAATGTGCTGTTCCATCTAGTCGAAACGTCTTGTTGAAGCATTTTCGTCTGCAAACCAAGTTCAGTTTGTATGGTTTTGAGACGCGAGTTGGCTAATTGAATGCTTAAAGTGACCGACTGTTTTTCTGCCGATCGATATTATATCCGAGACGCTGCGTTGGGATAGTACGCTGTCGTTCACAGCAAGCTGTAAAGTATGAGCCATACATGGAAAACTTGGGATTCTGCATTCCTCCATAGCCTTTGCAACGTTGCGTGCATTGTCTCATAATACATGAACATCCTCTTTTGGGTATTTTCCATGGTTCAAAAATTCTTTTAAATGCCACAGAGTGCAGCACCATTTTGTGATCCAGAGCTTTCTTGGGCGTGCAAAATTGCTTTCTGCAATTCAAACTTGTGTTCAATTCACTGAGCAGTTAAACTAAGCATACTAATAGCACTCATATCAGATGTCCATATATCAGTGGTAAAGCTTATGGCTGTGACATCTTCAGCAAGGATTTTGTGGACATGACTTTCCACAATCTTATGTAACTCTGGAAGCGCTATGTCAGAGAAATAACGGTGGCTGGGTATCTGGTAACGGGGTTCAAGATACTCCGAGCAGCCTTCGAAATTCCATATCTTATACAACAGAAAATGGCTGATCATCCAG
Organism: Polypterus senegalus; assembly: GCF_016835505.1. NCBI lineage: Eukaryota > Metazoa > Chordata > Cladistia > Polypteriformes > Polypteridae > Polypterus > Polypterus senegalus. The sequence continues at coordinate 105,175,494 of NC_053166.1, forward strand.
AGCAATAAATACCATCACCTTTGCAGTAATTGTTTGAGCTTTAGGGTTATCTTTATCAAATTTCTTTGAGTTTTCAAGTAACTGATCAACACGTTGGGCAATTGCAGTTTTTGATTTTGTGCGCAGTGGCGCAGGATGTTTTGCTCTGAGGAATCCTGTATATTTGTCAGGTCAGCCTTCCGTTCAAGTGTATAATTAAGTTGGTGGTATTGAAATTTCGCACTTTGTTCCCTCCACACAAAACATTAGTCGAACTAGTGTTGTAAATGGCATATTTTATGTCGCTCTCGCTAACTTTGAAAAACTTCCACACCGCAGACTTTTTCACGCAGTAGTCCAGCAACGCCTAAACGTCTGGCACATCCAGAAAACAGTGAATGCTTCATCAGTATTGGCTCAACTTATCGGAAACATATTCTTTGGTCCGATGCTGATAATTTTATTTTAAACCATTATCTGCCGATAGATATAAATCTGATATTATCCTGCATCCCTAGTTTTGAGTAGTGAGCTGCTCTTATTTTTACCATTATACAATAAAAACATACATTTAATTTGAGTCTAACAGCTGGTATAAGTTTGTGGGACTTGTAAAGATTAATTTTTTTAATTCACTTTTATTCTGTCGCGTTCACGCTCCCCAACCCCGATCAGACACTACTGTTTTCAAATAGACGTGCTATAACAGAGTTGAACTCCAGTGAGGGTTTAGCATCGGAGAAAGAACATAAGCCCTCCCCGCAAGAAACGTCTACTCGCATAAGAACAATGTAGATGCACTAGGTGTAAAGGTGAAAGATGGCACTGTTTGGATGCCGAAAGAGGTCTGGCATCATCCTGCCAGTCAGTCTGCCCCACACCTGGCCTTAATATAAAAACATTTATCTATACTAATAAAAGGCAAAGCCCTGACTCACTCACTCACTCATCCCTAATTCTCCAACTTCCCATGTAGGTGGAAGGCTGAAATTTGGCAGGCTCATTCCTTACAGCTTACTTACAAAAGTTAGGCAGGTTTCATTTTGAAATTCTACGTGTAACGGTCATAACTGGAACCTACTTTCGTCCATATGCTATAATAACCTGCAGCTCGGTCACAGTGTGAGGCAGAGTTGCGTCTCGCGTCATCACGCCTCACACGTAATTGAGTGCCTGCCCATATAAGGTAAATATTCACGGGTGAAGGACTGTGCTTAGCATATTCATAAGTGCAGCTGCTGTGGAAACCCTCCCTCAGCGAAAATGCGAGAGAAACTTAAGTGCCTGGTCTGTGCTAAAATTAAAGCCGTGAACATCGCAAGATCGCACAAGATATTCGCGAGATACAAGTTTAATGAGAAGACGGAGGGTATAAAGCCTCGATGCTAAAGACCTGGCAAAGTCATGCCTTCTCTGCTGGCCTAAAAAAATAACTGAATCACAAACTGATAATTATATTTTGTCCATGAATACTTATTAAATAAGTACAGAATAAATGTTGATTAAACTGTTGCTTCAACCAATCATATTTTGAGTTGGTGTCAGTAGGGCCCTCTAGCAGGCGTACGGCAACGTCACCTTATTCAGACCCATTGATTAGATAGAAGCCGATATGAGGAACTCTACGAGGCCACTGAACGCACCACAGGCGCTCCGAGCGCAACATCCTCGCGCTCACTACTGCCAACAACATGGCAGGATTCTGGACAATATTATTAGCCAGACACAGACCAGGTTTCAAGACCACGAAAAACTGATGTTTGTCACGCTCATCGACCCCCAGAAGTTTCAGGAATACAAGAAAAATTTCACGCATGCAGCCTTTTCCAGTTTAACACAAGAGCCATGGGGCAGTTTTTGTTTTGATCTGTCTCGGCTAAATACAGAGCTGACTGTAATGTATGCCATGGATGATTTTACAGGAAAATCTCCCACTGATCTCCTTGACTTCCTTCATCAGAAAAATCTGAATGAGAGCATGGGGCAGCTGTTCACATTGGTATATTTGGCGGTGACCATTCCCGTGTAGACTGCTACTGTCGAGCAGACATTTTTAGCCCTAAACAGAATTCAAACTTATGCCAGAAATACGACAGGGCAGTTTTCGACTTTCGGCATCCGCTTCGATGGCGACAGAAAGGGACTTTTTGATGTAACTGAAGTGCACGGATAATCTGTAAGACAGAGTAATTGAACTGTTTTTGAGGAAAGAGAGGAGGATGGATTTTGTTTACAAATCTGAATTTTTGGTGAGTAAAATGTTGCGATTTTCCTAAATAGTATTGCAAGTTTGAGTTATTATTGACTGCTTTTGTGTGTGTCACGGCTGCAGTAGAAAGGAACTTGTTCACCCCTGGTTTGTCTAGTCAATAAAGGCATTTATTGTGGCTACAGGCGTTATCTATCTGCGATGCAGCAGCTCTTTATACTGTATTTCTGTATATTAAGATTTTTTTTTTTTTTAACCATAATTTTGTTTTTGAGGGGCAGGTTGATTCAGACGGAGCACTATTGAAGGCCTAGGTGTTAGATGCACGGTCCGCCACTGGACCAGATGATACGTAAATTTGATGAACATTACAATCCGAAAATAAACAAAACTGTAGAGAGGTTCAGATTATACTTTTTCCCAGTGCGTCTCTCTAAATCCTCTGTGCGGGAACATTATCATAAGGCTTAACACCTTCTACGTGCACCGAACCATCCTTATTACAAAGTCTTCCTTGCTTTACCGCTGGCTGCTTCTTTCCATTCACCTTCCTAGCTCTTTATTTAAACAGTTTTCCTTCTCACTTTTCCACTCCTTCGTGGTCTTCTCCCTTTTCGTTCAAAATACATGCCTCCTTGCCTTTTTACAGTCCGCTTCCCTTACGTCACACCATGGTACGTTTAGCACAAGTTAATACGGGGAATGCCTGTTAAACATCTTAGATTCACGAGTAGCGATTTGTGTAGTGAAGAATATGATTGAAAGAAATAATGATAATCAAATCCTTGATGACGGCAACACTCATAACAGTGACAAAACAATTACATTGACAATCAGGTGGTTGTTTTTAAAATGTTTCCTTTTTCATAACTTTAACACTACTTCTCCGCTGCAAAGTGCGGGTATTTTGCTAGTATATCATATAAAAGCCAGATCTAATGTTGTTATTTACCTTGATTTATTTTTTACAGCTTAAAGTCACAGGAGCTTCCACTTGCAGCTAAAGTCACTTCAGTACACATGTAGATTGTGAGGATGCCCATGTATTGATCAGAGGAAGCTCTGCAGTCAGCTTGTGACTTTATGCTGTAGGAAGATTTATCTCCTGCCACATTGTTTGATGAAAATTCTCAACCTACAGAGGGCTGAATTCAAAGACACCCTGAAAATCAAAGTGAATAAATGATGCGGCAGGTTAATCCTTTTTGCTGAAATTTATTTGCAGCAACTTGGTTGTACTCGGTAATTTGTATTGCCCCTACGTGCTTGTATGCATGTCTGACAACGTTGGGGGCATGCTGCTAAAGAGACAGATGGTGTCCTGGGGGATCTCCTCCCAGATCTAGACCAAGGCATCACTGAGCTCCTGGACAGTCTGAGGTGCAACCTCTGGGGGCGTCGAATGGACCGAAACATAATGTCCCAGAAGTGTTCTGTTGGATTTAGGTCAGGCGAGCATGGGGGCCAGTCAATGGTATTAATTCCATTATTCAACAGGAACTGCCTGCATACTCTCACCACATGAGGCCTGGCATTGTCGTACACCAGAAGGAACCAAGGACCCACTGCACCAGCATAGGGTCCGACAGTGGGTCCAAGGATTTCATCCTGATACCTAATGGCAATCAAGGTGCCATTATCCAGGCTGTGCGTTCCTCCATGAATATGCCTCCCCAGACCATCACTGACCCACCAAACCGGTCATACCGAACAATATTACAGACAACATAACGTTCTCCAAAGCTTCTCCAGACTCTTTCACGTTTGCTCAGAGTGAACCTGTTGTCATCTGTGAAAAGCACAGGGTGCCAGTGGTGGACCTGCCAATTCTGGTATTCTATGGCAAATGCTAATTAAATTCCACAGTGCTGGGCAGTGAGCACAGGGCCCACTAGTGGATGTCTGGCCCTCAGGCCATCCTCAGAAAGTCTCTTTCTGATTGTTTGGTCAGAGACATTCACACCAGTGGCCTACTGGAGGTCATTTTGCAGAGCTCTGGCAGTGCCCATCCTGTTCCTCCTTGCCCACCCTGATGGGTGAAGAACCTTCTATGGCCCCGTCCAGCTCTCCTAGAGTAACTGTCTCCAGGAATCTCCTCCAAGCCCTTGGGACTGTGTCGGGAGATGCAGTAAACCTCCTGGCAATGGAATGTATTAAATCGCCATCCTGGAGAAGTTGAACTGACTGTGCAACCACTGTAGGGTCCAGCTATCGCCTCATGCTACCAGTAGTTACACTGACCGTAGCCAAATGCGAAACTAGTGAAAAAACAGTCGGTAAAGATGATGAGGGGAAAAATGTCAGTGGCCTCCACCTGTTAAACCATTCCTGTTTTGGGGGTTTTCTCATTGTTGCTCTTCTAGTGCACCTGTTAATTTCATTAACACCAAAGCAGTTGAAACTTATTAACAACCCCCTCTGATACTGACCAGATCACTATTCCAGAGGTTTCATTGTTTTGATGCTACCCTCTGATTAAAAAGTGTTCCTTTAATTTTTTTGAGCAGTATATTTAATCATTGTTCGTGATGATAATTCTGTAGCTTGTCAATTTAAGCTAAATGCTAGCTATCTGCGAATGTTCTATTGATTACAGATTGTAATACAGTAATCCCTCGGTATATTGCACTTCGACTATCGTGGCTTCACTCCATAGCGGATTTTAAATTTAAGCATATCTAAATATATATAACAGATTTTTTGCTGGTTCGCGGATTTCTGCGGACAATGGTTCTTTCAATTTGTTACATGCTTCCTCGGTTTGTTTGCCCAGTTGATTTCATACAAGGGACGCTATTGGCGGATGGCTTAGAAGCATGTATTACATATTAACTAAAACTCCTCAATGATCTAAGATATGCTTCCCTCACGGTGCTTCATTGTTTGCTTTTCTTTGTCTCTCACCCTCTCTGACATTCTTCGTGCCTGACGGAGGGGTTTGAGCAGAGGGGCTGTTTGCACAGAGGCCGTTTGCCTAGAGGATACGGGTGCTCCTCTACAAACATACTTAAAAGCACGTATTGATTTTTTGATTGCTTGCTTTTATCTCACTCTCTCTCTCTGACATTCTCTGCTCCTGACGGCGCTCCTTTGTAGAGAAGATATGTTTGCATTCTTTTAATTGTGAGAAAGAACTGTCATCTCTGTCTTGTCATGGAGCACAGTTTAAACTTTTGACTAAAGGGTGTTATTTCATGTCTAGAGGGATCTAATAATGTTAACAGTGTGGGAGAGTTTATAAGGGCTTAAAATATATAAAAATAACCATACAAACATATGGTTTCTACTTTGCCGATTTTCATCTATCGCGGGGGGTTCTGGAACGCAACCCCCGCGATCGAGGAGGGATTACTGTATTTGGATGCTCTTCTGGAGTTCCAAGTTACAGCTTTTTTAATTCTTTGATTGTTCTGTGCCCATAACGTAATGTCGTCATTGCATTAGATTGTAAAGCAGTTAATATTTTGATGGTATGTTATGGTAATACTCAATAATGTTTTAAATCAGTTATATAGTGAATATTGAACTAAAGCTTGAATTAAAAAAAAAAAAAAAGAAAAAAACATTGTTAGATATTTTCCCCCAAATTGTTAAGCCTAGTATAAATGGGACATTTGAAATTCCAAGTAGAGCCGTGGCATGTCAGTAGACACAGACCTGTTTTGTCTGTGCTACCAGAAAAATTTACTTGAGGTAACATCTCCCCATTAACATTTGAATTATAAATGAAATAAATTTGTGATTTTATTATACTTTTACCAACAAATGTATTTGGAAGTTTAAACATTGCTGTTTCTTAAAGTGCAGGACACAGGTATGGTATGTATTCATGGAAAAAGTAGTACACTAAACAGTTTGAGGCAGCACCACATCTTAACTTTAAATCATTCAGGACAGACTTTCTTAGTTATTAGAAAACTCGGTTCACCTGCTAAACAAAAACACAAAATCAAAATAAAATGGCTGTGTCCTCATAACTGATACTCACATTGAATAATTTATGCATGAACAAAAGGCTCTTGTAACGTATTAGTTCTGAGTGGATTTAATGCTGTCATTGTTATACTGATAGTTTAACATGAATTACAATTCATCAACCACACAAAAATCCAAACTGCAAGTGGTAAATAAAAACCAGTATGTGTGTTATCCCATTCCCCATGCATGAATTTGGAGTATTTCGCCTGGAAGAAAACTATGAAGGATCCTGTTTTCATTCACCTTTGCAATATTTCAGTAGTGAAATGGTTGAATAATTTATACTGTGTGGACGGCTCACTTTTGATCTTTTAGTAGGTAATGTAGTTATCTCATCAACAAAATACAAGAATATTAAGGTGCAAGTTAAGTAGGCAAAGGTGTTTTTTTGCACTGTGGTTAGTCACAGAATCTGTATGTCTGTCCTCCTGGCTGCTGATTCACTCATACTCTGTGAAATAAACAGCAAACTGTGCCTTGATGGCTTCTTGATTTGACATACAGTGTGTTGTATTTAGATGTTGAATGAATGGTCATCCCATGTTAAACCAAACTATTTGTAAACAGCACAGGCACCTCTGACTGACTTTTTTTTTTTTTTTTTTAATCCTTCCCGCGATCAGTATGTTTGGGTGGAGTCAATGTAGTCAGAGTGAGAATTGAAAGTTTTGTGGATTTTATTTAGCGTTCAGAAGTTGGGTAAAGTAACTCCTGAACATCATGATGTTGGCTTCTGCATATTGATTTTCCTTAAATATTGAACTAAGTCGAAATTCAATATAGATAAATATATATTGCCCATCTCTACTCTTCCATGCAGAACTCTTTCAGCTGTTCTATGTTTGAGGGGTCTCTTACATGCACATTCCATTTCAAATCATCCCACATCATCCCAGTGTCATTTTAATCTAGTCTTTAGTACCCTTCAATTATTTTTAAGCCACTCCTTCGTGAAATGAAATTACTGGTAATGTTAAGGGCAATTGTCATGTTGCAAGGATCAGTTTTGGTTGAATTGTATTCTTCTGACACAATTTCATTATGCTGAAGCAACCTTTTAACAATGAAGAACACGTAAAGGCTTCTGTTATGTTGAGCTGCCTAGGCCCTGATGTAGCACAGCAGCCCCAAACAGTAGCATTTCCACTACCATGCTTTACAGTTGGTATCGTGTTCTTATGGTTAAATGCTGTCTTTGATTTTTGCCAAAAAAGTCACCTGGTACTATGGCCAAATAACTCTTGTTTTCATTGTCAGTCCAGAGCATGTTGTTCTAGACGTACTGGTCTATGCTTTGTGTTGTAAAGTTTTCCTCTTGGCACTCCTCCCATGGTCATTTTTCTAACCGCAGACTTGTATGCTTTTATATTCTGTAGGTCTTGTAGTGAAATTCTAGGTCTCTTGGATACTTCTTTCAGTATATTTGTTTCCTGCTCTGTGCTGAGCTTACAAAGAATGGCCTGACTTTGGCAAGTTGGTAGGATGGTTGGTTGAATTACAGTTTTTAGATCTTTTTAAATCCCTTCCCAGACTTGGGCATCTGTGACTTTTTTCAGAGAACTGTTTCAATCTAGACATAAACATGCATTTCAACAAGCCAAACTAAGTATAATATTTACATATATCCTCTTGCATCCTCTGTACAGATGTTCTAATCATATTTTGATGGTTTTTTAGTTTCAAGCCTCTTTGTGATTGCTTTTGTGTTTTGTTTTTTTTAAACATTAAATAAAGTTTTCATAAGCCAATTTACTAGCCACTTGAAATTTTGTTTTTGGCACCTTTTTAAGTTAATTGCTATTAATCTTGGCATTTCCTGGATATCCATCTTTTCTGGCTTTTTTGTGTCAAAACTTTGAACAATAGTAGAGTAGTTTATACAAATAATAGTCTATGCTAATTCCAAGATCTTGCTCCATTTCATCTTGAGTTTGTCATGCTTGGGAAGTGTAGAACTTGGAAATTAAGATGTCATTCTTATGCCGGAATGAGTAAATCCTTGGGCAGTTAATATGCTGCTACATTGTCCTATTGTAGTTATGTGAAAATGACTTTGAATGTCATGGGAATACACATTTGGAAGCTATAATCTGTTTTAGGCATTCATAACTGTAATTTATAGTTCATCCTAGATGGTTTACAAATGAATTTGCATGACTTGTACATCATAAATACTAGAAAATTATTTTGGATAAAGAATGTGTGAATTTTTTTTCCTATAAAATACTCCTTGCATCTTGACAGGATCCTCGTGATGCTCCCCCTCCGACAAGAGCTGAAACGAGAGAGGAGCGTCTAGAAAGAAAGGTAATTGGGTTTACGTGCATCTCCTTTGCCTTTTCAGGGAGGTATTTTGAGGGGTGTATGCATACATATATTCTTATCACTTTTTAAGATTTTAAATTTGTCTAATGAAACCATGCCTGTGAATGGTTTCCTTTAAGCTACAGTTCATTCAAACAGTATTAATTAAATTATTTCACAAAAAGCAATATATGTAAAGGATACTTGAACAGTGAACAATTCATAAATTGGTATGTCAATACTAGAATTTTTGTATTCGATTTACAGTACCAGTGAAATTTTGTGGTTTGATACTTGTACCATTGCAAAAACAGGAATCCCTTTCAACTACTTTTTATTGAAAATACCTTCATTATTCAAGTGAATTGTATGTTATTCTGTAAAAGTGGAGAGTACTGTTTTTTACAACATTCCTCGGTTTTTGTTATGGTATCAAATGGCAATCGGGTATCGTGAAATTTCACTGATATGTGTCAACTTTAAAAAATATTGTGATAACCCTAGTATTGACATTTGTTTTTTAAAAACTGCTTTTTTACACATTAACATTACAGGCATCCTAAAAATGTTTTAGTTTGTAATTGAAACAATTGGACCTGCTGGGAAATATTTAACAAGTACATTTGTGCTAAGTAAAAACAGTCTTTCTGTGTGTCAGTAGTTTTGTTTATTTTTTTAAATAGTGCTTTGTGTCAGTATTCATCAATATTTGTCCTATTTTGTTACATTACAACCTGGGATTAAAGTTGATTAGAGAGGCTCGTAAAATATTTTTACTGAGTGTAACAATTAAGGCAAAAACACAAATTGTAAGTGTGTACGTGTGTGTATGTATGTGTATGTATACTGTATATGTATGTATGCATGCATTCCGCTTATCCGAGGTCGGGTCGCGGGGGCAGCAGCTTAAGCAGAGAGGCCCAGACTTCCCTCTCCCCGGCCACTTCCTCCAGCTCTTCCGGGAGACATAGTCCTTCCAGCGTGTCCTGGGTCTTCCCCGGGGCCTCCTCCCGGTTGGACGTGCCCGGAACACCTCACCAGGGAGGCATCCTGATCAGATGCCCGAGCCACCTCATCTGACTCCTCTCGATGTGGAGGAGCAGCGGCTCTACTCTGAGCCCCTTGCGGATGACTGAGCTTCTCACCCTGTCTTTAAGGGAAAGCCCAGACACCCTGCGGAGGAAACTCATTTTAGCCGCTTGTATTCGCGATCTCGTTCTTTCGGTCACTACCCATAGCTCATGACCATAGGTGAGGGTAGGAGCGTAGATCGACTGGTAAATTGAGAGCTTTGCCTTACGGCTCATCTCCTTTTTCACCACGACAGAACGATGCAGAGCCCGCATCACTGCGGATGCTGCACCGATCCGCCTGTCGATCTCGCACTCCATTCTTCCCTCACTCGTGAACAAGACCACGAGATACTTGAACTCCTCCACTTGGGGCAGGATCTCTCCCCCAACCCTGAGAGGGCACTCCACCCTTTTCCGGCTGAGGACCATGCTCTCGGATTTGGAGATGCTGATTCTCATCCCAGCCGCTTCACACTCCGCTGCGAACCGATCCAGAGAGAGCTGAAGATCACGGCCTGATGAAGCAAACAGGACAACATCATCTGCAAAAGCAGTGTCCTGAGTCCACCAAACCGGACCCCTTCAACACCCTGGCTGCGTGTCTAAATTCTATCCATAAAAGTTATGAACAGAATCGGTGACAAAGGGCAGCCCTGGCGGAGTCCAACTCTCACTGGAAACAACAACAACATTTATTTATATAGCACAAATTACTGTTTCATACAAACAGTAGCTCAAAGTGCTTTACATATTAAAGAATAGAAAAATGAAAGACACAATTATAAAACAAAATAAATCAACATTAATTAACATCAAATAAGAGTAAGGTTCAATGGCCAGGGGGGACAGAAAAAACAAAAAAACTCCAGACGGCTGGAGAAAAATAAAATCTGTAGGGATTCCAGACCATGAGACCGCCCAGTCCCCTCTGGGCATTCTACCTAACATAAATGAAACCGTCCTCTTTGGATTTAGGATTCTCACGGAAGGGCATGATGATGATGATGGTCACGTAGACTTCTGCCTTTTAATCCGTCCATCATTGTTGGAGCATCATGAAGCTTTGAGTAGGTGGTGGGGGCTCGACTTACTGCCGGCAATGCGGACCAGGCTCTGACACCGGTTGTACAGAGACCGAATAGCTCTTATCAGGGGGTCCAGTACCCCATACTCCCGGAGCACCCCCCACAGGATTCCCCAAGGGACACGGTCGAATGCCTTTTCCAAGTCCACAAAACACATGTAGACCGGTCGGGCAAACTCCCATGCACCCTCCAGGACTCTGCTAAGGGTGAAGACCTGGTCCACTGTTCCGCGACCAGGACGAAAACCACACTGTTCCTCCTGAATCCGAGGTTCGACTATCCATCAGACCCTCCTCTCCAGAACCCCTGAATAACAACATTTATTTATATAGCACATTTTCATACAAACAGTAGCTCAAAGTGCTTTACATATTAAAGAATAGAAAAATGAAACACACAATTATAAAACAAAATCAATCAACATTAACATCGAATAAGAGTAAGGTTCAATGGTCAGGGGGGACAGAAAAAACAAAAAAACTCCAGACGGCTGGAGAAAAAATAAAATCTGTAGGGATTCCAGACCATGAGACCGCCCAGTCCCCTCTGGGCATTCTACCTAACATAAATGAAACCGTCCTCTTTGGATTTAGGATTCTCACGGAAGGGCTTGATGATGATGATGATGGTCACGTAGACTTCTGCCTTTTAATCCGTCCATCATTGTTAGAGCATCATGAAGCTTTGAGTAGGTGGTGGTGGCGCATGCCACCACCACAAAGAAACCGGAAAAAGAAACAGAAAAGAGAGTAGGGGTCAGTACCGATTTTAGAGCCACCATAAATAGCTATTTTGAGGAGATTGAACATATAGAGTATCAGGATTAAGTTAAATTACGATTAAAATGAAGTTATAAAAAGGCCATGTTAAAGTAATGTGTTTTCAGCAGTGTTTTAAAGTGCTCTACTGTATTAGCCTGGCGAATTCCTATTGGCAGGCTATTCCAGATTTTAGGTGCATAGCAGCAGAAGGCCGCCTCACCACTTCTTTTAAGTTTTGTTCTTGGAATTCTAAGGAGACACTCATTTGAGGATCTGAGGTTACGATTTGGAATATAAGGTGTCAGACATTCCGATATATAAGATGGGGCGAGATTATTTAAGGCTTTATAAACCATAAGCAGAATTTTAAAGTCAATTCTGAATGACACAGGTAACCAGTGTAGTGACATTAAAACTGGAGAAATGTGTTCGGATTTTCTTTTCCTAGTTAGGATTCTAGCAGCTGCATTCTGCACTAGTTGCAAACGATTTATATCTTTTTTGGGTAGTCCTGAGAGGAGTGCATTACAGTAATCTAGTCGACTGAAAACAAACGCGTGAACTAATTTCTCAGCATCTTTCAGTGATGTAAGCGGTCTAACTTTACTTATGTTTCTTAAGTGAAAAAATGCTGTCCTAATGATCTGATTAATATGTGATTTAAAATTTAGATTACAGTCAACAATCACCCCTAAGCTTTTTACCTCCGTCTTGACTTTTAATTCTAATGTATCCAGTTTATTTCTGATAGCATCATTGTATCCATTATTGCTGATCACTAAAATTTCAGTTTTCTCTTTATTTAACTTGAGAAAATTACTATTCATCCATTCTGAGATACTAGTCAGATATTCTGTTAGTGAATCAATAGAATCAGGGTCATCAGGAGCTATTGATAAGAATAGACTTTTCCAGGGAGGCTGAGGAGTGTGATCCCTCTATAGTTGGAACACACCCTCCGGTCCCCCTTTTTAAAGAGGGGGACCACCACCCCAGTCTGCCAATCCAGAGGCACTGTTCCCGATGTCCATGCGATGTTGCAGAGACGTGTCAACCAAGACAGTCCTACAACATCCAGAGCCTTAAGGAACTCGGGCGATCTCATCCACTCCAGGGCCCTGCCACCAAGGAGTTTTTTGACCACCTCGGTGACTTCAGTCCCAGAGATGGGAGAGCCCACCTCAGAGTCCCCAGGCTCTGCTTCCTCATTGGAAGGCATGTTAGTGGGATTGAGGAGGTCTTCGAAGTACTCCTCCCACTGACCCACAACGTCCCGAGTCGAGGTCAGCAGCGACCCTATACGGTGTTGACACTGCACTGCTTCCCCTTCCTGAGACGCCGGACGGTGGACCAGAATCTCCTCGAAGCCGTCCGAAAGTCGTTCTCCATGGCCTCTCCAAACTCCTCCCATGCCTGAGTTTTTGCCTTAGCAACAACCAAAGCCGCGTTCCGCTTGGCCTGCCGGTACCTATCAGCTGCCTCCAGAGACCCACAGGACAAAAAAGTCCTATAGGACTCCTTCAGCTTGACGGCATCCCTCACCGCCGGGTTCAGGGATTGCCGCCACGACAGGCACCAACCACCTTGCGGCCCCAGCTCCGGTCAGCCGCCTCAACAATAGAGGCACGGAACATGGCCCATTCGACTCAATGTCCCCACCTCCCTCGGGGCGGGTTGAAGTTCTGCCGAGGTGGGAGTTGAAGCTACTTCTGACAGGGGACTCTGCCAGCCTTCCCAGCAGACCCTCACAACACGCTTGGGCCTACCAGGTCTGACCGCATCTTCCCCCACCATCGAAGCCAACTCACCACCAGGTGGTGATCAGTTGACAGCTCCGCCCCTCTCTTCACCCGAGTGTCCAAGACATATGGCCGCAAGTCCGACGACACGACCACAAAGTCGATCATCGACCTGAGGCCTAGGGTGTCCTGGTGCCAAGTGCACATATGAACACCCTTATGCTTGAACATTGTGTTTGTTATGGACAATCCGTGACGAGCACAGAAGTCCAATAACAAAACACCACTCGGGTTCAGATCGGGGGGGGCCATTTCTCCCAGTCACGCCCTTCCAGGTCTCACTGTCATTGCCCACGTGAGCATTGAAGTCTCCCAGCAAAACAAGGGAATCCCCAGAAGGTATGCCCTCTAGCACCCCCTCCAGAGACTCCAAAAAGAGTGGATACTCCAAACTGCAGTCAGGACCCTTCCACTAACCAGGACCCTCCCCCCCCAGGCGAGGGAGGCCACCCTCTCGTCCACTGGGTGAAACCTCAATGCACAGGCTCCGAGTCGGGGGGGGAATAAGTATGCCCACACCTGCTCCGCGCCTCTCACCGGGGGCAACTCCAGAGTGGTAGAGAGTCCAGCCCCTCTCAAGGAGATTGGTTCCAGAGTCCAAGCTGTGCGTCGAGGTGAGTCCGACTATATCTAGCCGGAACCTCTCGACCTCGCGCACTAGCTCAGGCTCCTTCCCCTTCAGAGAGGTGACATTCCACGTCCCAAGAGCCAGTTTCTGTAGCCGAGGATCAGACCGCCAAGGTCTCCGCCTTCGGCCACCACCCAACTCACGCTGCAACTGACCTCCTTGGCCCCTCCCATAGGTGGTGAGCCCATGGGGAGGAGGACCCACGTTACCTCTTCGGGCTGTGTCCGGCCAAGCCCCATGGGTGCATGCCCGGCCACCAGGTGCTCGCCATCGAGCCCCACCTTCAGGCCTGGCTCCAGAGGGGGGCCCCGGTGACCCGCGTCCGGGCAAGGGAAAACGTCATCCAAGATTTTTATTCTTCATCAGAGGTTTGTTGAACCGCTCTTTGTCTCATCCCTCATAAAGCCCCGGACAACATAGCTCCTAGGATCATTGGGACACGCAAAGCCTTCCACCACGATAAGGTGACGGTTCAAGGAGGGGATGTGTATGTGTGTATGTGTGTGTGTATGTGTGTATGTGTATATTTTAACTTGTTGTTTAAGTGTTTTCAGTTCAATTTGGGCTGTATTGTTATGTCCATTACATAAAATCTTTTTGAAAATCCATTTTAATTACAGATTGTAATGTGACAAAACTGGACAAACGCACAGGGAAATTCATATTTTTGCATGGCACTGTACTTTTTGGGTATTTTTTAAACTGTTATGTATTTTAATGAGTAAATCTTTCCAGAGGCGAGAGAAGATTGAAAGGAGACAAAACGATGTAGAAGCGGAGCTCAAAATGTGTAAGTGTTCTAATTTCTAGTTTGTGTCCAAGTTGAACAATTTCATGTTATCTTCATCTTCCTGCATTATATGTAAAGTTGTGTTCAGATTGAGTATCTGATAATGTGTACAAAAGATATTGGAGGGAAAAATTTAAATGCACGAACGCTGCTTAGCTTGTTCTAATGTAGGAGGCAATTTCTATTGCAAACCCATAAGTCATGCTCTTAAAGGTTTTAAGTTTTCTGTTTTTCTGGTATATATATTTGCTGTGTAAAATTGTTAAAGTAAAGCTTTTTAAAAAAAAAAAAACTACTAAATTACAAAAATGCCTAGTATATTCTTGCACCTTACAATAGGGCTTAGGGTGAACCCATATATAAATGCAACAAAAAAGTTAAATTGTACAAAATTCGTCAATTTTTAAGTCAGGTACAGTATATATTATTGGAGTTTAACCCCCCATCTTGAGAGCACACAAAATTAAAGAAGTTTGCTCAAGTTGCTTTAGAAAGAAATTTAAAGTAAACTTTTAGTGAGATTCGGCCATTGTAAAAGAGACAGCTCTGAACCTTATCTTGCCAAACTTCTCTCCCATGTGATAACCTTTCACTCCCCAGGGGCGTGGTTTCCTATAGCTCATGTTGTGAATGCTGCACACGCCTCATTTTTAGAATTCACTACTTTCGGGTACTTTTTCTTTCAGATTTTAAACAAATAAGCTGTTATTTGAAATGGGCAAAATGTTTGACTGTGAAGACAAGGAGACATTTAGCATTTATTACTGAACTGTGTTTGAAAGAGCAAGAGTATACTGATAAAAAGATCCACCAAATCAAAGAGAAGAGAGGGCAGAACAAAATTGGTGAGAGAGCGAAATATGCAACTGGAAATTACGACAGTGCAGTGTACAAGTGGTGATTGATGGTGCACATTTGGAAAAGGTACTCGGGAAGAGTACCTCTGTTACAGGGAGTGGGACTTGTGCTTCCACCACTGGAAAACTTTAGACGTGTCCGGGGATATACCTGCTTTATGTGAGACTGCCTTATATACAACAGAGAGGGCAAATTTTTGAGCTGTCATCGGTCATGGAGTTCTGGAGACGTTTTTCTAAATTATACTGGAGGAAATGATTAAGATCTAAAGGACCAAATGGGTTCCCTTAACTGTTTACGTATTGGATCTTATTTTTTGCAGTATTAAATATTTGCTTAGCATTGAAGTGTGACAGATCTGAGTGACCATATGGATAGTGCTATTTACATTGACATCATACAGGAACACTATTCAAACCAGTGATAAGAGGTACTCAACTATACAGTATTCAGTACGATAATGAAAGACACTGCCATTGTTTTATGGCTCTAAATTTCAGTCTGCTTCAGTTCAGTCTGCTCATTGAAATGAGTACCTTGAAATATTTGGAACCACAATTTTCTTTAATAATGGGCGTTCAGAAACATTTTTTTTTTTTCCCTGTTCAGCTGCAAGTAGCCATCCACAGAGAAATACATGCTGATCTCCTTTCAGTCGGTCTTCCATCCGAATGCTTATGTCTAACCTAAGTACTTTAAGCCATAACTTTTCAAGTATGATGGTTTCTATAAGGTACTTGATGCACCCTTGTCCTCATTGAACTCATATTTAAGTAATAATCGTAAAAAATTATGAAAGGCATTAGTACTGCTGATTAACACTTCAATAATGTCATCACTTATTCTCTTTCTGCTTAAACTGAGAAGGTTCAACTGCTTTTATGAGGAAAGATTACTTATTCCGTACAGTTCTGGAATCATTAGTCGCTCTTCTGTGGACCTTTTCTGTTGCTGCTATGTCTTTTAAAAACAAAAGTTAGTCCAGACACTTAAACTGCATGCATTTCTGGCCACGCAAGTGGCAGCCATTCCAGCAGCTGGAATGACTATCTTTTTACCTTTTTTTTTCTATTTTTCTCTATTTCACTGATCACTTCTACCACTTCCTTTTTTGTGGAATCGCTCCCTGGACACTTTTTACTATTCTTACTACTTGACATGGATTTTTACACTCCGAGACTTGCCTATTCAAGTAGTCAGCTTAAAGCACTGAGAAGAAATGCCCACGCCGGTGTGGTTCCCTATTTACCTGACGAGGTAAGAAGACGATATCGGGGCAACAGAGCCGGCGCAAAGATAAGATAAAAGCCAAGCAGCTTGCGAGAAAATGGCGTTGTAAACCGTCGGTGCCTTCTGTGATCCTTGGAAATGTGAACTCATTACCAAATAAGATCATCGAACTGGCTGTGCTGGTGAAAAATGTTAGAACCTACAGAGAATGCAGCTTGCTGTGTTTTAGTGTAACGTGGCTGCTAACTACCATCACAGATGCCAACGTGGAGCTACCTAGCTTCAGCACAGTTAGAGCTGACAGAGACGCAAATACCTGTGGGAAGCGTAAAGGAGGAGGACGACTCGCTATCTGTGTGAATACAAGGTGGTGCAACTCTGAACATATAAACGTTAAAATCTCTTATTGCTCCTGGGATATTGAACTGTTGGCCGTGAGCAGAGAGCTGAGGAGACTTGGTGCCAGCAAAGCAGCGGGTCCAGATGGTATATCGCCACGACTGCTGAAGGCCTGTGCGTTGGAACTGGGGAGTCCTCTACAGCGCATCTTCAACCTGAGCGTGGAACAGAGGAGAGTTCCAAGGCTTTGGAAAACATCTTGTATCACCCCAGTTCCATAGGTATCACGTCCTAGTGAGCTGAAAGACTTCCGGCCTGTTGCTCTGACGTCACGTGATGAAGACCACGGAGCGGCTGCTGCTTCACCACTTAAGGCCACAGGTCCGCCACGCCCTCCACCCTCTGCAGTTCAAATACAAAGAGAAGGTGGGAGCGGAGGATGCCATCCTCTATATGTTACACCGATCCCTCTCCCACCTGGACAGAGGCAGTGGTGCTGTAAGAATTGTTTTTTTTACTTCTCTAGCGCCTTCAACACCATCCAACCTCTGCTTCTTTCCAGGCACTGCTCATCACTTGTCCAATACAGTCCCGACGGTGAAGCATGGTGGTGGAAGCACTTTTGACTAAAGGGTGTTATTTCATGTCTAGAAGGCTCTAATAATTTTAACAGTGTGGGAGAGTTTATAAGGGCTTAAAATATATAAAAATAACTACACAAACATATGGTTTCTACTTCGCGGATTTTTATCTATCGTGGGGGGTTCTGGAACGCAACCCCCGCGATCGAGGAGGGATTACTGTACCACATTGTGAGGTCGGCCCTACGGTTGTAATATGACCAAGCTGTGCGCTGAGCTTACTCTTAAGCATGCAACGTACAGTTCGCCATGTGAACAGTAATCGTGTTTCAAATCTCACAGCTTGGATTGCTTCTGTCATAATCGGTTTGAGTTTCATGGTTTGTTTCAATTACGACAGTATTTGTAGGACTTGTGTTGAAGAGACATTCGGCATCTGTCAAGCGTTGTAAGTATACAACCGGTTTCATCGGTAACTTCACATCCAGCTTTTGAGAGTTTAAACATTCATAAACATCAAAGTGTCCACTACTGAAATCTTCACCTGTGAATCTAAGATGTTTAAGAGGCATTGGCGGTTGTCCAAAGGTATAAAATATTTGGCCATTTTGGTACAGTTGAAAGTGACAACCTAACAATTCAGTGGCAGCCATCAACTCGCATGCAGAAACATAGGTGAAGGGCTTAAGCATTTCACTCTTATAGTGCTCCTGTGTTGTATAATTATCTCCTGTACCGTCATCAGTCCACACCTTGAACCTGTCCCAGTCATTCAATACATAAGACAAAGACACAATGTTCCTCCGGATATTAAGAGTGAGCCTGATATGGCCGTGCAATGTACATATAACAAAGAGAATGGAAAAGGCAGGTGCCATATCCGGGCATGGAAACCACTCGATAAAGTGACAGTTCTTTGATCGATGGTGATCACCTCGATAGACATGTTAATGCGGGTACAGTTGGAATGATAAAGGAAATGGGTGTAGGGAGACGTGAATCCCGTGTTGAAGCAAGGAAGGGAATGTAGAGACTGGAAGAAAAGAAGGCCTTATATAGGCAGGCAGCCAACAACGTGGGAGGTGTTGGGATGGGGGACCCAACGCCACCTCACACAGTGACTGAGCTGCAGGCTATGGACGTATATATGTACATAAGTAGGATTCAGTTAGCGTTGGTAACCTGCGTACCAAATTTCTTGAAGATGGGCCCATAAGTAACAAAGACCGTTAAAAAGTTCAATATGGCGGCTGACAGTGGCATTATACCACCGAAATAAGTACCAAATTTCAGCCTTCTACCGGGAAGTTGGAGAATTAGTGACGTTGGAAAGTTCAATATGGCGGCCGACACTGGCGTCATACCATCGAAATAAGTACGTACATCGGTTTCAGTTAGTGCAGGGAAGCCGCCTACCAAATTTCGTGAAGATGGGGCCATAAATAAGAAAGTTCAACATGGCAGACGTTGTCGACTGTTATGACCGTTACGTGTAGAATTTCGAAATGAAACCTGCTTAACTTTTGTAAGTAAGCTGTAAGGAATAAGCCTGCCAAATTTCTTTCTCTTTTCTCCTTCTACCTACACGGGAAGTTGGAGAATTAGTGATGAGTCAGTGAGGGAGTGAGACAGTGAGGGCATTGCCTTTTATTAGTATAGATTAAAATGTCTTCCAGCTGGCTTCACTGTGTATAGTCACTGGTAATGACTAGAACCTTACACGGTGTTTTGTAATAAATAATTCCGAAGTAAACCAGTGCATTTGGGATGTGTATTGTATTCTGTTGGCTCTGCAGGAAACATATATTCCCACAAGGAAATGACTTTGTGCAGTGGTACAATGGATGGCTCATGCCATCACTGTCTCTGAAGGCTGGCATCTGTGGCTTAGAGAAACATTTTTTTTTTTTGGGAGCCACACACATCATGAATAATTAAATCATATTACACATGGGTCTTAATGTCTTAGTTTTTCCAGTGATTCCTCTTTAATGTGTGTTTCATATGTTGAATGTATCTGTATATAATATACATTTCATCTAGCACTAAAATATCTTCATTCTCTACTAAAGTTTTCGCTACAGAGCAGTGCAGCAGACCATAACTACTAAGGTGTAGTTAGAATAGAAACTTGCACGTTGAAATGGCAAAACAAAGTGAAAAGGTATTGTGCCACAAGCCACAGAACCCTTTACTATGTGTGATTCCAAAAGTTGTAAACCTCACATGAATGAGATGGTAGCTTGACTTGTGGATAGAAAATACCTTTGAATTTATCTTTTGTGTTAAATGGGATCACTATCCATATCTGAACAACTCTGAATGTTCTCTGTTGTCCACCACTAGTCCATTTCCATAAAGAATTTTTTTTTTTTTGTGCCGTCAGGTGCGTTCAGATCATCGTTTGTTTGTGTGAAAGGATGTATTTTAGCTGCAAATTCTGCTTTCAAACTGCTGCTGTCACTTGACGATGCGCTCACGCAATATTTTATCTCAGTACTGAATTTGGTCTTAATGCTACTTGTGACATTCCTAGCCTATTTCAGTGTCCAAGAAAAGCTTATAAAGAGGGAAGATGGTTTCAGGAAAGGTGCTGGCTCGAATATTTGGTTTGTTATGAGCAGAGAGGTATTTGTTTGTAAAGAAAATCTTTCGGTAGTTAAACATTCTAGCCCACACTGGAAATATAAAGTGTTTTTGTTGCACTTGATACAGTAATCCCTCCTCGATCGCGGGGGTTGCGTTCCAGACCCCCCCGCGATAGGTGAAAATCCGCGAAGTAGAAACCATATGTTTGTGTGGTTATTTTTATAAACTCTCCCACCCTGTTAACATTATTAGAGCCCTCTAGACATGAAATAACACCCTTTAGTCAAAAGTTTAAACTGTGCTCCATGACAAGACAGAGATGACAGTTCTTTCTCACAATTAAAAGAAAGCAAACATATCTTATCTTCAAAGGAGCCCGTCATAAAGGAGCGCCAGGAGCAGAGAATGTCAGAGAGAGCACTCGCAAAGAAAAGCAAACAATCAAAAAATCAATACATGCTTTTAAGTATACAGAAGCACCGCGATAAAGCGACATTTTGTAGAGGAGCGTCTGTGTCCTCTGTGCAAACAGCCCCTCTGCTCACACCCCCTCCGTCAGGCAGAGAGAGTGAGAAAGATAGAGAGAAGCAAACAAGCACAGCACGGGAAGCATATCTTATAGCATTGAGGAGTTTTCGTTAATATGCAATACATGCTCTGATTGGGTAGCTTCTAAGCCATCCGCCAATAGCGTCCCTTGTATGAAATCAACTGGGCAATCAAACTGAGGAAACATGTAACCTAAATTAAAAGACCCATTGTCTGCAGAAAGCGGCGAACCAGTGAAAAATCTGTGATATATGTTTAGATGTGCTTACATTTAAAATCCGATAGAGTGAAACCGCGAAAGTCAAAGCGATATAGCGAGGGATTACTGTATACAGTAATCCCTCCTCGATTGCGGGGGTTGCGTTCCAGAACACCCCGCGATAGATGAAAATCCGTGAAGTACAAACCATATGTTTGTATGGTTATTTTTATATATTTTAAGCCCTTATAAACTCTCCCACACTGTTAACATTATTAGAGCCCTCTAGACATGAAATATCACCCTTTAGTCAAAAGTTTAAACTGTGCTCCATGACATGACAGAGATGACAGTTCTTTCTCACAATTAAAAGAATGCAAAAACATCTCTTCAAAGGAGCGCCGTCGGGAGCAGAGAATGTCGGAGAGAGCGAGATAAAAGCAAGCAATCAAAAAATCAATACGTGCTTTTAAGTATGCTGAAGCACCGCGCAGCATTTTGTAGAAGAGCATCCGTATCCTCTAGGCAAACAGCCTCTGGGCAGACAGCCCCTCTGCTCACACCTCCTCCGTCAGGCGCAGAGAATATCAGAGTGGGTGAGAGAGAGAAAAGCAAACAATCAAGCACCGTGCGGGAAGCCAATCTTATATCATTGAGTTTTACTTAATATGTAATGCATGCTCTGATTGGGTAGCTTCTAAGCCATCCGCCAATAGCGTCCCTTGTATGAAATCAACTGGGCAAACAAACTGAGGAAGCATGTACCATAAATTTAAAAGACCCATTGTCCGCAGAAATCCGCGAACCAGCGAAAAATCCGTGACACATATTTAGATATGCTTACATTTAAAATCCGTGATAGAGTGAAGATGCGAAAGTCGAAGCACGATATAGCGAGGACTACTGTAATTCGTTTTAACACCCTGGCTTAAAGATGCAAGATTAACCACAGATGGCAACAAAATTGTAAACTGGAACTGAAGACACCTAGTACCACTCTTACTGCTAAATGTTTGTTGACTGATAAGATAATATTGTTTTAGTATTTTCTAGCCAAAAGAACAGGTTGTTGATGAACGGTTCAGCAGCAGTGCATTGCTGTTGAATGTACTTGCTTTAACATTTGAAATTAAGTGATTGGTTAGTTGCCGTGATACATTTAGAATAGATAGGGAATAACTTTTGTAGAGTGCATCTACAGTTTGTAATGAGTCAGTTTTGCAGTAGGGGCCTTTGCTAAAGATGCAGGATGTTTAAGATATCATGTAACTTATGTTTGAATTGCTATAATTTTGTTTTCCTTACATATTAGGGGATCCTCACAATGACCCCAATGCTCAAGGTGATGCTTTCAAGACGTTATTTGTAGCGCGAGTGGTAAGTTGCCTTTTGTTTTTCTACAGATTTTTTTTTTACTTTCAAAAATTGACAACCTCTCCTTTTGATGTTTAAAATTTAGGTGTGTTTTTTTTTTTATATAAAACTTGATACATGTTAACTGGTGGTAATCTGTTTTCACATTATTCTATTCCTCACTTATGAAGTTAAGATAAACTAAAAAAATGAATTATGGGTTGTGCTTTAAGAATAGCATGCATTTTGGTTTAACATCTCGTGTTCATTCCCATATTCAGCAAGTAAATCTCACATCTGAGAGCTGTGTTCTCCCTATATACAGTAATCCCTCCTCGATCGCGGGGGTTGCGTTCCAGAACCCCCCGCGATAGGTGAAAATCCGCGAAGTAGAAACCATATGTTTGTATGATTATTTTTATATATTTTAAGCCCTTAAACTCTCCCACACTGTTTATAAATATTCTCCGCACAGTTATACAGTAAACCCTTGTTTATCGCGGTTAATCCGCTCCAGACAGATAAATGAATTTCCACGAAGTAGGATTCATTATTTATAAATCTAATATTTTCGCAGTTAGAGCATAGAAAACCTGTTTACGACCTTCTAAATACGTTTTTTAACATTATTAGAGCCCTCTAGACATGAAAACACCCTTTAGTCAAAAGTTTAAACTGTGCTCCATGACAAGACAGAGATGACAGTTCTTTCTCACAATTAAAAGAATGCAAATATATCTTCCTCTTCAAAGTGCGCAAAAGGAGCGGAGAATGTCAGAGAGAGAGTAAAGTAAACAATGAAAAATCAATAGGGCTGTTGCGCTTTTAAGTATGCAAGCACCGCGATAAAGCAGTGGCAATGAAGGGATCAATGCGAAGGTAGCCTTTCAGCATTTTTTACAGGAGCGTCCGTATCTTCTAAGCATACAGCCTCTGTGCAAAAGCCCCTCTGCTCACATCTCCGTCAAGCGCAGAGAACGTCGGAGAGAGAGAGAGATTAAAGCAAACAATCAAAAAATCAATAAGTGTGCTTTTGGACGCACCTCGATAAAGCGGCATTTCTTAGAGGAGCGTCCGTATCCACTAGGCAAACAGCTTCTGTGCAAGCAGCACCTCTGCTCACACCCTCCGTCAGGCAGAGAATGTCAGAGAGGGTGAGATAGAGGCAGAGACAAGCAAACAATCGAGCACCGCAGGAGGCATATCTTATAGCATTGAGGAGTTTTAGTTAATATGTAATACGTGCTCTGATTGGGTAGCTTCTAAGCCATCCGCCAATAGCATCCCTTGTATGAAATCAACTGGGCAAACAAACTGAGGAAGCATGTACCATAAATTAAAAGACCCATTGTCCGCAGAAATCCGCGAATCAGCGAAAAATCCGCAATATACATTTACATATGCTTACATATAAAATCCGCGATAGAGCAACACCGCGAAAGTCAAAGCGCGATACAGCAAGGGATCACTGTATTAGCCTTTGAACTATAAATATTTGTCTAGTTTTGTCTAACGTAGGGCACTTTGTAGCGTTAGCTGTAATTTGAAATGAGTGAATTTTTATGTAAACTAAATGCTGCTGTACTCAGTGTTTCATTAACAGTTCTTAGAAGTACAGCCCAAATCACTGTTCAAATTCCTTTGAACTTTACTCCCTTTTTAACAAACTGCTGTAATTAGACGTTAAGTTTAGAACCCTGTGTAAGAAGCGTTTACACATTTCTGATTCCTTATATAAAATGTTTACCATTTTTTTGGATTTTCCCATTTCTGTGAAAGAAAGTTAGATATCTGACTAACTATATATTCTAGACAAAGCAAAGCTAAATTTTTCTTTTAGAAGCCTGTATCTGAGTTAAATGTAGCCATTTCTTACTATTTATATCTGTACAACAAGGAAATGTCATTTATTTGTTTTAGTATTTTGATTTTTCAAACATTTAAACTTTATACATACAGGAGATGCGGAAGATATTTTTTATAAACACAGATGTGTTAAATTATGTAAATGTATTTTTTTTTAGGTTTATTATATTATATGACCAAAATCAGACCCTAAAGATTAGTATTTAACCAGTTTAGGCCAATATTTAAGAAATGATCATTTGTATTTTAAAATGAAAATACAGTGTTAAAGCATGTGAGCTTATTCAGTGCAGCAGGATCAATGTACATGTTGGTCTTTTTTTTTTTTTTTCTTTCTTTCAGTACATGTGCCTTCCCTGTTTATGTATATATCTAGTGACTTCTCTGCCTGTCTGTCTCTCTATATAAAACCATTCCTGATTATATATAACGTCAAAGCCTGATTATATAAAGTCAGCGTCGGAATATATAAACACATTTTTGAATATATAAAGTCAGCTTTGGAATATATAAAAATATTCCCGAATATATAAAATTTCCGTGCTTGTCATTTCACTCGTACACTATAGTGAAAGGTTAATTTTGACAGAAGCCACTCGGAGTCGATCAGGCTTGTGAGGTTCGTCCAAAAATGTGCCCATACGAAAAGGAATATAGTGTTCAAATGCCGGGCACATAATCATTTTGAATGAATTAACTGAACAGTAGGTTTTTTAAAAGTATTTTTCTGAAGATGTTTTTGTTAACTTAGTTCATTACATTGTATTAGGAACTCATTGAGTTTACTAAAAATGTGCCCGAGTCGTTTCAATCAATACCAATATAATTTGACTTTGAATTTATATATTCAGGAATGAGGTTATATATTCCGACACTGATTTTATATATTCAGGAATGACTTTATATATTCCGAAAATCATTGTAATTGCCTTTTTGGCACCCCATAGGCGCTGTATAATAGATATACAATCCCGATCAAAAGTTTAGGACCACTTGAAAAATTGCAAAAAAATCATATTTTGCATGGTTGGATCTTAACAAGGTTCCAAGTAGAGCTTCAACATGCAACAAGAAGAAATGGGAGTGAGACAAAACATTTTTTGAGCATGCAATTTAATGAAAACGATTAAACTGAAACAGGCTGTTTTATAGCTGATCAAAAGTTTAAGACCGCACCTCCAAAAAAACCCGTAAACCCCCCCCCACCCCCAAAAACAGAAATCAAACTTCCAAACATGAACAGTACTGAGTAGCTCCACCGTTATTGTTGATCACTTCAAATATTCGTTGCGGTATGCTTGATGCAAGCGTTTCCATGAGGTGAGTGGGAACATTTCTCCAAGTGGTGAAGACGGCCGCACGAAGGGCATCTACTGTCTGGAACTGTTATTTTTTTTTAAACTTCCCTTGCCATCCATCCCCAAAGGTTCTCAATTGGATTTAGATCAGGGAAACAAGCAGGATGGGCCAAAAGAGTGATGTTATTCTCCTGGAAAGAAGTCCCTTGTCCTGTGGGCATTGTGTACTGTAGCGTTGTCCTGTTGAAAAACCCAGACGAGGGCCCTCAGTAATGAGGAATGCTCTCTGCAACATCTGGACATAGCCAGTGGCCATTTGACGCCCCTGCACTTCCTGAAGCTCCATTGTTCCATTGAAGGAAAAAGCACCCCAGACCATTATGGCACCCCCTCCACTGTGGCGCGTAGAAAACATCTCAGGTGGGATCTGCTTGTCATGCCAGTAACGTTGGAAACCATCAGGACCATCAAGGTAAATTTTTTTTCTCATCAGAGAATAAAACTTTCTTCCACCTTTGAATGTCCCATGTTTGGTGGTCTCTTGCAAAGTCCAAATGAGCAGTTCTGTGGCGTTCAAGGAGACGAGGTCTTTGAAGACGTTTTTTGTTTTTGAAGCCCTTCAGTCTCAGATGCTGTCTTATGGTTATGGGGCTGCAGTCAGCACCAGTAACGGCCTTAATTTGGGTTGAGGATCGTCCCGTGTCTTGACGGACAGCCAATTGGATCGTCCGGCTCAGTGCTGGTGAAATTTTCTTTGGGTCTTCCACTTGACTTTTTTGTTCCATAACCCTCAGGATCATTTAAGAAATTCCAAATGACTGTCTTACTGCGTCCCACCACAGCAGCGATGGCCCGCTGTGAGAGACCCTGCTTATGCAGTTCAACAACCCGACCACGTTCAAAAAGAGTTTTTTTGCCTTTGCCATCAGAAGGTGTGACTACCTGACAGAAAATGACAATGAATCCACTTCTTTGCACAGATTTGGCCTTTTAAAGGCATGTGGTCCTAAAATTTTGATCAGCTGTAAAACAGCCTGTTTCAATTAAATCGTTATTTTCAATTAATTGAATGCTCAAAAAATGTTTTGTCTCATTCCCATTTCTTCTTGTTGCATGTTGAAGCTCTACTTGGAACCTTATTAAGATCCAACCATGCAAAATATGATTTTTTGTCATTTTTGAAGTGGTCTTAAACCTTTGATCGGGACTGTATAAAAAAACAGCTAAGAAGATAGGAAGGAAAGGCACTATATGATAGGCAGACAGGGAAGCTGTTATATAATTATAAAATTACTGTTATTACTATATAGATAGAGAGGGAGTTTAGGCAGGCAGAGGGGCGAAGGTTAAAAAGAAAAAAAAATTTAACATTTTCTCCCCAGCGGAGAATTGAACTTGGGTCGCTGAGGCACGCCAAACCTGCAGTACTCAGTCAGCAAATCTTAACAGTATGCCACGTAAGCTGTTGTATCATTTTTGAACCTTTTGTGAAAATGTTTATTTGATGTTTGACTTCAGGCCTCACACATTCTATAGTTTATACCTACATTTTGTATCATTTATTACTAAAATATGAAAAGGTTCTGTTTTAACAATTTGTTTACACAGATTACCGTAGAAACGGAACACGCATGAAATGTGTGTGTTCCAAATAACAATCTATTTCCACTCTAAACCTCCACTTCACTCCCCGATAGTCAATCAAGGCATGAGCTGGGAGAGGTTTGTGCGTGTTCTAAGTCGGTGGGCGGATGGAATAGCTGGCTGCTTGCAGCTTGTCTTTATCAGCACATGTAGATAACAAAAGACGCTGGCGGAGAGGTGCAAACGGATTTAAGAAGCGATTTAAAGTGGGTCGGATCTACGAGTTTTTTTTATAGGCTCTGGTAATTCTAGTGTTAAGCTAACAAGTGTCACTGTTAGTGTTAGGAGTAATGCATTAAAAATAACACATTTTGTAGTCTGATTACTTTTTAAAGTAGTCACCCAACACTAGTTTAATAAAGTGTTGCTACAGAAGCTTGAATAAAGTTTACATATAATCCTGCATGTGCCTAGTGCTAAATTGAATTTAGACTTACAGGGAGCCAATGATTATTGAAGGAAAACTTGGTGTAAGACAACTGCTGGCGGAATGCTTGTCATTATTTTGGGCTAAGTCACACAGCCAATAAGAAAAGACTATGCTGCATTAACTGAACAGTAACAGAATCCTATAAATAGTGTCAGTTTAGTATAAATCTATTGAAAAATGGGATGGGTGTTTACAGTACATGAAGGATTAAACATTTATAAAATGCAAGATACAAGTTCTGGATAATGGACTATCTGTTGTGTTGACCTCCGTTTGTAAGACTAAGAGATTGTTTCTTATACAGGCTCCACATTAGAGAACCATAAGAAATGGCCCAATCTTTTTGTTTTCCCCTTCAAACTAAATGCCTCTGACTATAATTACACCACAAAATCATGTCACTTTCAAAAATGTTTTGATATTTCTGCACTTGTAGGATATATTAATAAAGGGGATTAGACAGAGTGTCGGAGCTGAGTGTAAAGTTTTGTTTCTTGGTTCAGAAAGAATTGTCTGTAGCTTAACATACAGTGCATCCAGAAAGTATTCACAGCGCATCACTTTTTGCACATTTTATGTTACAGCCTTATTTCAAAATGGATTAAATTAATTTTTTTCCTCAGAATTCTACACACAACACCCCATAATGACAACGTGAAAAAAGTTTACTTGAGGGTTTTGCAAATTTATTAAAGATAAAAAAAAATGGAGAAATCACATGTACATAAGTATTCACGGCCTTTGCTCAGTCTTTGTCGATGCACCTTTGGCAGCAATTACAGCCACAAGTCTTTTTGGCACACCTATCCTTGGCCAGTTTCGCCCATTCCTCTTTGCTGAACCCCTCAAGCTCCATCAGGTTGGATGGGAAATGTCGGTGCACAGCCATTTTAAGATCTCTCCAGAGATGTTCAATCGGATTCAAGTCTGGGCTCTGGCTGGGCCAGGACATTCACAGAGTTGTCCTGAAGATGCTCCTTTGATATCTTGGCTGTATGCTTAGGGTCGTTGTCCTGCTGAACAAAGAACTGTCACCCCAGTCTGAGGTCAAGAGTGCTCTGGAGCAGGTTTTCATCCAGGATATGTCTGTACATTGCTGCAGTCATCTTTCCCTTTATCCTGACTAGTCTCCAAGTTCCTGCCGCTAAAAAACATTCCCACAGCATGATGCTGCCACCACCGTGCTTCACTGTAGGGATGGTATTGGCCTGGTGATGAGTGGTGCCTGGTTTTCTCCAAATGGACGCCTGGCATTCACACCTGAGAGTTCAATCTTTGTCTCATCAGACCAGAGAATTCTGTTTCTCGTAGTCTGAGTCCTTCAGATGCATTGGCAAACTCCAGGCGGGCTGCCGTGTGCCTTTTACTAAGGAGTGGCTTCCATCTGGCCACTACCATACAGGCCTGATTGGTGGATTGCTGCAGAGATGGTTGTCCTTCTGGAAGGTTCTCCTCTCTCTACAGAGGACCTCTGGAGCTCTGACAGAGTGACCATCGGGTTCTTGGTTACCTCCCTGACTAAGGCGCTTCTCCCCCGATCGCTCAGTTTAGATGGACGGCCAGCTTTAGGAAGAGTCCTGGTGGTTTCGAACTTCTTCCACTTACGGATGATGGAGGCCACTGTGCTCATTTGGACCCTCAAAGCAGCAGAAATTTTTCTGTAACCTTCCCCAGATTTGTGCCTCGAGACAATCCTGTCTCGGAGGTCTACAGACAATTCCTTTGACTTCATGCTTGGTTTGTGCTCTGACATAAACTGTCAACTATGGGACCTTATATAGACAGGTGTTTGCCTTTCCAAATCATGTCCAATCAACTGAATTTACTACAGGTGGACTCCAATTAAGCTGCAGGAACATCTCAAGGATGATTAGGGGAAACGGGATGCACCTGAGCTCAATTTTAAGCTTCATGGCAAAGGCTGTGAATACTTACGTACATATGCTTTCTCAATTTTTTTATTTTTAATAAATTTACAAAAACCTCAAGCAAGCTTTTCTCATGTTGTCATTATGGGGTGTTGCGTGTAGAATTCTGAGGAAAAAAATTAATTTAATCCATTTTGGAATAAGGCTGTAACCTAACAAAATGTGGAAAAAGTGATGCGCTGTGAATACTTTCCGGATGCACTGTACTAATTATTGACTTGTGCAGCACCAGAGAGCGTCTCCATTCTGTCACTGTTGAGGGAGTGAATGTAGAGGTAGTTCATTGCTAAAAGCACCTGGGTCCTTGCCAATGACAGGCTAGGTTGGTCTTGTAACACAAAGTTACTATACAAGAGGGTAGAACAGAGTCTGTAACAACTTCTGTTACATGTTCTATAACTGTGATAGGAAGTATGATTTTGGTGTGCTGTGCCGGTAACAGCACTTAGAGAGTCTCAAGGAATAAACAAACTACCTAAAGTCAGGCTCATTTATGGGTTGTACTCTCGACAGCTGGAGAAACAAAGTGCTATTATGAAGGGTGCTTCACATCTTTTCTCTTTCTTTCAGCCAACAAATTATTTAGCTGACCTATGTCAAATGCATTCCAGAGCTGCTTTACACTATTGGCAGTACTTCTGTATAATGCCTCACTCAGACTCTTAACTGCCAAGTCAGAATTTTCCTCATTATGTGTAGATGTCTGCACAGGCCTGACATTAAAGTCCGACCCAGCTCTGCCTTAATATCAATGTTCTTACTGACCCTGATTGATTTTGCATAGCAGGATGAGTTCAATAAACAAAAATAATGTGTAATTAGAACAGTGGTGTTGCCCATGTGGTTAACACCATAAAATGCATAGTCTAAAAATGGAACTGCACAAGTTACCTGAGAATATTTAAATTAATATTTAAAATGGCTTTATGCGCTTGCGTGCGCAGCTTTGGAAAATTCAGTATTGCACAAGGATAATAAGCGATTTGTCTTACTGGTTCTCACTAAACTAGGACCATTTTGTTGCTTTTCCAAATGACTAAAACTTTGGGGAAACTCAGAACTGTTTACACTGATAATGAATCCATTAATTTAACAAGAGTTGACAGTAATACAGTAGAATTATATCTGTTGTTGATGATTTCAGGACCGTTATCTTTTGGTCTTTCGTTATGCCTGCCTTGCTAATTTTCAGCTGAAAGTAGTGCTCGCAGTATGACCAAAATTCTATATCACGGTATTTTTCAAAATTATACCAGTTTCACGATATTCAACGGTATTTTTTTCCCATGTATGAGTGGATTTTTTTACCACATTTTCCACTGCAATTGCTGCAGTAGACTGGCTAAGAATAACTTATTCCACTGCCATGAGAATTGTACATTGTACAAAGAAACATTTTAATGTGCACACAAGTATTAATACAGGTTTGCATGGCCCCATAGAGTGATAGTTTTCAAAGGGTTGGCACTAATTAAGAGAAGGAATCACATTGCATGACTGTTGCAGTCATAATATAGAACCTTTTTATTGAACAAATTTTGCAAACAACTTAAACTAAAATTTGGACAACATATTTTCAACCATCCAAAGAGGAATTTAGACTTGGTAAAATATCCAGACGTGCTTGTCAAAAGTTGTATTGCACTGAACATGGAAAAGGAATAAATAGTAAATATTTTTTGTAAACCAAATACAATTTCTGTTAAAATTAACAATCTCTGTACACTGACACGTTAAAGTGACTTTTTTTAAACAACTTTGCCATCATTAACTCTTTTAGGGCTAATTTTTTTTTTTCTTATCTCCCAGGGCTGAATATTTTTCCAAAAACTAACATTTTTTTAAAAAAGAACACAAAGCAATTGTTTAACATATCAAATCAACAAAAAATATTTACTTTTGACAAATATTACTGTCTTGCAGTAAACCTGGGTTTTCTCCAGGTGATCTGGTTTCTTCCCACAGTCCAAAGACAAGCAGGTTAGGTGCATTTGCAATTCTAAATTGTCCCTAGTGTGTGCTTGGTGGGGGTGTGTGTGTGTGTGTGTGTGCACACGCCCAGAGGTGGGCTGGCGCCCCTGCCTGGGTGTTTTTTTTCTCTTCCCTTGCGCCCTGAGTTGGCTGGGATTGGCTTCAGCAGACCCCCGTGACCCAGTAGTTAGAATATAACGTGTTTGATGATGGATGAATGGAAATGCAACTTGGTGATGACATCTTTACCAACTGAACCATCATTAAGACAAATTGCATTAATATGAACCTTGCTTCAAGTTAAGCTAATTACATATAAATAATAATAAAACTGCAATGTGCATTGATAATGCTATTTGTGGTATTAGGGCCACAGTGGTGAAAAAAAATACGGACACATGGAAGAAA
Source organism: Polypterus senegalus (assembly GCF_016835505.1). NCBI lineage: Eukaryota > Metazoa > Chordata > Cladistia > Polypteriformes > Polypteridae > Polypterus > Polypterus senegalus. Next base: position 105,207,343 of record NC_053166.1, read on the forward strand.
ATAAAAAACACGTCGAGAATAAAGTCGACATTTCCGCTTTATTCTCAGTTTATTTTCTCATTAAAGTATAATGTTGTGAAGTAACTTCATCGTAAAATCAATGTTTAAGTTACTAGATTTTCTCAAACACCGTCTTAAATTAATGTAGCACATTAAATGCTTTACGTGTTCTCTGACCCAGTTATAATCGCTACGCGCTTCTTAAATTGACTTTCTCTACACTAAGAGGAGGTGCAGGCGGTGATCGCCGCACAGAATCCATTCACTTCATGATATTCCTGCTCTCTGAAAATTTATAATGCTGAGATACATTTCATTCTGAAAATGATATCAAGTATTTATTAAAGCAGGTATTAAACATGCACGGTAGTGTGGCGGTAGTGCTGCTCCCTTGCAGTAAAGGGTCCCCAGGTATAAGTTCAGTGTAGAGAACTTTATGGCAGGTGTGACAAGGCTCCAAAAAACTGGATGTACGAATGGGCATCGCACAGGTTTAACTTAAATATTGTGTAAATGTTGGGTTCGTGATCTGGTGGTCGGAGACACGAACACAGAATTCAGTGGATGTTCATCTGAGCGGGCTTTCTTTATTGCATGCGTGCCATCTCTGTCTGACTTACCAAACCTCCAGTTCTTATCCTTTTTCTTTCTCCACATAACCAATCGCCACACGATAAACGTCTTTGTGAAATTAAAGCTAGTTATAAACTTGGACCACGGAGTGTTCAGAACTTTAAAAAAAAAAAATTTAAAAATAATCTTTGTTATACATGTTTAATTATGCCATTCATTCAGGGTTGCGCCCATCCCAGCAAGCATTGTGTGTGAGGCAGGAGCAAATCCTGAACAGGGTGCCAGCACATCGCTGGGTAAATGCAAGCAATACATACAGTGCATCCAGAAAGTATTCTCAGAGCACCAATTTTTCCACATTTTGTTATGTTACAGCCTTATTCCAAAATGGACTAATTTCATTTTTTTTCCTCAGAATTCTACACACAACACCCCATAATGACAACATGAAAAAAGTTTACTTTAGATTTTTGCAGATTTATTAAAAATAAAAAAACTGAGAAATCACATGTACGCAAGTATTCACAGCCTTTGCCATGAAGCTCAAAATTGAGCTCAGGTGCATCCTGTTTCTGCAGCTTAATTGGAGTCCACCTGTGGTAAATTCAGTTGATTGGACATGATTTGGAAAGGCACACACCTGTCTATATAAGGTCCCACAGTTGACAGTTCATGTCCGAGCACAAACCAAGCATGAAGTCAAAGGAATTGTCTGTAGACCTCCGATACAGGATTGTCTCGAGGCATAAATCTGGGGAAGGTTACAGAAAAATTTCTAATGCTTTGAAGGTCCTAATGAGCACATTGGCCTCCAATATTTGTAAGTGGAAGAAGTTTGAAACCACCAGGACTCTTTCTAGAGCTGGCCGGCCATCTAAACTGAGCAATCGGGGGAGAAGGGCCTTAGTCAGGGAGGTGACCAAGAACCCGATGGTCACTCTGTCAGAGCCCCAGTCCTCTGTGGAGAGAGGAGAACCTTCCAGAAGGACAACCATCTCTGCAGCAATCCACCAATCGGGCTTGTATGGTAGAGTGGCCAGATGGAAGCCACTCCTTAGTAAAAGGCACATGGCAGCCCACCTGGAGTTTGCCAAAAGGCACCTGAAGGACTCTCAGACCACGAGAAACAAAATTCTCTGGTCTGATAAGACTAAGATTGAACTCTTTTTGGTGTGAATGTCAGGTGTCACATTTAGAGGAAACCTGGGACCGTTCATCACCAGGCCAATACCATCCCTACAATGAAACATGGTGGTAGCAGCATCATTCTGTGGGGATGTATTTCAGCAGCAAGAACTGGGAGACTAGTCAGGATAAAGGGAAAGATGACTGCAGCATTGTACAGAGACATCTTGGATGAAAACCTGCTCCAGAGCGCTCTTGACCGCAGACTGGGGTGACAGTTCATCTTTCAGCAGGACAGCGACCCTAAGCAAACAGCCAAGATATCAAAAGAGTGGCTTCAGGACAACTCTGTGAATGTCCTTGAGTGGCCCAGCCAGAGCCCAGACTTGAATCCAATTTAACATCTCGGTAGAGATCTTAAAATGGCTGTGCACCGACGCTTCCCATCCAACCTGATGGAGCTTGAGAGGTGCTGCAAAGAGGAAAGGGCGAAACTGGCCAAGGATAGGTGTGCCAAGCTTGTAGCATCAACAACAACAACATTTATTTATATAGCATATTTTCCTACAAACAAATGTAGCTCAAAGTGCTTTACAAAATGGAGAAAAGAAAAATAGAAGACACAGTAAAAAATAAAAATAAGTCAACATTAATTAAGATAGAATAAGTAAGGTCTGATGGCCAGGGTGTACAGAAAAAAACAAAAAAAAACTCCAGACGGGGAAAAAAAACTCAAAGACTTGAGGCTAGAATTGCTACCAAAGGTGCATCGACAAAGTATTGAGCAAAGGCTGTGAATACTAGTGTACATGTGATTTTTCAGTTTTTTTTTTAATAAATTTGCAAAAACCTCAAGTAAACTTTTTTCCTGTTGTCATTAATGGGGTGTTGTGTGTAGAATTCTATGGAAAAAATGAATTTAATCCATTTTGGAATAAGACTGTAACATAACAAAATGTGGAAAAAGTGATGCGCTGTGAATACTTTTCGGATGCACTTTACACTAGCAGGGTTAATATAGCATAACAAAACCCCACATCCTACAAGACTTTGAAAGGAAACTAAAGCACGGCGAGTAAACCCACCAGAAAAACATGCAAATTCAAAGCAGGAAACACCCGGGACCCCTTTGCGGAGAGGCAGCAGCGCAACCTCCACGCCACAGTGCTCTCACATGATTAATACATGCCTTAATAATGCATTTCATCATGAGAATTATATAGTAGTTGGCATTCTAAATGTTCAGTGAGCAGGAATATCATGAAATTATGTGCTGCCTGTGCCGCCTCTTAGTGAAGAGGAAGTTGGTTTAAGAAGCATGTAATGATTTAGCATGGCTTGGGGAACACTTAACACAAAACATTTAATGTGCTAAATAACTTATGACGGGGTTTGAGAAAATCTCGTAAATTAAATACTCATTTTAAGATGAAGCTTAGGTTACGATGTTAAATAACAAATTACGAGAATAAAGTCAACATGTCAACTTTAATCTTGTCGTTGAGATTAAAGTGGAAATGTTGAGAATAAAGTCAACATAACATTTACAAATGATGCTCAAAAGTGCTTTACATGATGAATGAAGAAAGACAAAGTAAGAATTAAAATCAGAGACCACTAAAATAGAATTAAAGTAAGGTCCGATGGCCAGGGATGACAGAAATAACAATCTCCAGACGGTTGGAGGAAAAAAAATCTGTAGGGGTTCCAGGCCGTGAGACTGCCCAGCCCCCTCTAGGCATTCTACCTAACATAAATGATCAGTCCTCATTGTATTCAGGGTTCTCATGGATGGACTTGATGATGACGGTCATGTGAACTTTTGGCCTTTAATCCATTGTAGGGACATCATGGTGCTTTGATTGGGTGGTGGTAGTGCAGGCCGCCACCACAGAAGAAAGGAAAAAGATGAGAGATGGGGTTAGTACAGATTTTGGAGCCATCATAAATAATTATAATTGAATATGCAGCACATCAGGATTAAATTAAAATGAAGTTATGAGAAAGCCATGTTAAAGTAATGTGTTTTTAGCAGTTTTTTTTTTTTTTATATATATAGTGCTCCACCATATCAGCCTGGCGAATTCCTATTGGCAGGCTATTCCAGATTTTAGGTGCATAACAGCAGAAGGCCGCCTCGCCACATTTAAGTTTAGCTCTTGGAATTCTAAGCAAACACTCATTTGAAGATCTAAGGTTACAATTTGGAATATAAGATGTCAGACACTCTGATATACAAGATGGTGGGAGATTATTTAAGGCTTTGTAAACCATAAGCAGTATTTTAAAGTCAATTCTGAATGACACAGGTAACCAGTGTAATGACATCAAAACTGGAGAAATGTGCTTGGAGTTTCTTTTTCTAGTTAGGATTCTAGCAGCTGCATTCTGCACTAGTTGTAATTGATTGTCTTTTTTGGTAGTCCTGAGAGGAGTTCGTAACAGTAATCTAGCTGACTGAAAACAAAAGCGTGAACTACTTTCTCAGTATCTTTCAATGATATAAGAGGTCTAACTTTTGCTATATTAAGTAAAAAAAATGCTGTCCTAGTGATCTGATTAATATGCAATTTAAAATTCAGGTCACAGTCAAATGTTACCTCTAAATTCTTTACCTCCGTCTTGACTTTTAATCCTAATGCATCAAGTTTATTTCTAATAACCTCATTATATCCAGTATTGCCAATCACTAAAATTTCAGTTTTCTCTTTATTTAGCTTGAGAAAATTACTACTCATCCACTCAGACACAAGTAAGACATTGTGTTCGTGAAACGACAGAGTCGGGTTCATCAGGTGCTATTGATAAATACAGTTGCGTGTCACCAGCATAGCTGTGGTAGTTCACGTTATGCCCCATGATAATATGACCTAATGGACACATGTAAATCGAATAGAGCAGCAGACCCAGGGTAGAGCCTTGTGAAGCACCATATAGAATATCATGTGTGTTGGAAATATAATTACCACAACTAACAATTTTCCTCTTGCCAGGTAGGATTCAGACCAATTTAAGACACTGCCAGAGAGGCCCACCCACTGACTAAGGCGATTTTCTAAGAATATTGTGATCAATGGTATCAAATGCGGCACTCAGATCTAAGAAATGAGAACAGATAAATGGGCTCTGTCTGCATTTAACCGCAAGTCATTTACTACCTTAATGAGTGCAGTTTCTGTACTGTAATTTGTTCTGAAACCCGACAAACTTCAAGAATAGCATGTTTATTAAGGTGGTCATTTAGCTGCATAATGACTGCCTTCTCTAGAATTTTACTTAAAGGCAGGTTAGAAATGGGTCTAAAATTTTCAAAAGCAGAGGGGTCAAGATTTTTCATGAGTAGGGGTTTAACTCTAGCAGTCTTAAAACAGTCTGGGAAGACCCATCCTCCCCCCGCCCCTGTATCTAATGATGAGTTTACTATGTCAAGAATACTATCAATTAGCACGCCCAATACTTCTTTGAAAAAACTTGTTGGCATTGGGTTGAGGACGCATGTGGAGGTCTCAGTTGAGAAATTATTTTATATAAATCGGGTAAATCTTTCCTGGTGAAAATTTAATTTGTTTTTAACGGAGTACTGGGGCTTAAGAGGAAGCGCAGTGTTGGGGAGATATTATATTTCTAATATAAATGTTTTGATTGAATAATGCAGCAATAGTTTCACTGGAAATATTCTGGAAGCATTCCATGGAGTGACCTGGGTTTAGCAGATGATCAATTGTGGAGAGTAATTGTGGAGATTGTTATTCGTAATTCTAGAGAAATAGCAGCGCCTCTCAAGACGGACTGTGTTATTGAATTCTGTTATTTTAACCTTAAATATCTCATAGTGGATAGTTTAGTTTTTCTCCATTCACGCTTAGCTCTACAGCATGTTCTCTTTAAATCTGACACTCTTTGGGTCTTCCATGGTATAACAATGCTAGAAGATTTAACTGTCTTTTCAGGTGCAACTATGTTAGCAGCAGCTCTCACCTTAGTATTACATTTTTCCACTTTACTATTTACATTATCCTTACTATTGTAGTTAGCACTATAAATGGACTGGTTGCTTAGAATGTTTGTAAATTTTGAAGCTGCTGATGAATCAAAGAAGCGTTTTTTTAACAATGTGCGTCTCGTGAATATTTTCTATCATTTCTATATTAAATAGTAAAAGAAAATGGTCTGATAGACCAATATCAGCAATCTGCTTCACATCAACTTTCAGTTCTTTAGTAATTACTAAGTAACGTATGACCTGCATTATTTGTAGGCTGACTATGAACTTCCTGGAATCTTGATTTAAGACAGCACATTAAATTCTTTTACTTTTGAGTCGCACTGTTTATCAATATGAAAGTTAGTCACCAACTATTAGGAACACGTCATAGTTCGTAATTATAATTGACACAATGTCTGAATTTCTCAAAGAAAGACTCATTGTATTAATTAGGACTATACATGGATAATAATAGAAACTGAGAAACTCCATGAATAGCAACGGCAAGATTCTCAAAGGATTTGAATATACCAAAATGGACATCTTTACACTTTAACCGGCTCGAGTGAATGTTTGCTAAACCGCCACCTCTTTCCTTGGTGATCTGCATGAGTAAAGCTGTAATTCGGAGGCGCAGATTCGATTAAAACAGCCGCATCATCAGAGCTAAGCCACGTTTCACTTGCAATAAAATCAATTTTCCTATCACTAATAAGATTGTTGATGGAAAACGTCTTGTTGGTTAGTGCTCTAGCATTTAATAAAGCCATGTTTAATGTTTCGGAAGAGCAGAGCTGAATTTTATGTGTGTTATGGGTATTCGAGATATAGATTAAGTTATTATCAGCACCGTTGTATGCATATTTTTAATTTCATCTATAATCTGTTTTTATAGATTTAATAAATTGTTCATCTAAAGGTAATTGTAATTAAATGATTCGTATTTATGGCGCACTGCCTAGATTTTTTTACATGCATTGAGGTTAGTTATTAGAGTAGTAATGCAGTGCACTTTTGCGGAAGACAAGAATTACCATGTCCTAGCAAAGCATTACGGAAAGGGTTACCTTCGCTTCACACTATTACAGTACTCGGGTATATTACACAGTTTTGAAATAAATAAAACACTGCAAGCCAATTTGTACTTATTATCCAGTCATATAAAAACAGTATTCACACATTTGAACATAATGGTCCACGTCCAACCTTTTAAATCTAAGGTATCTCCAGACAGCAGACATGACTCCTTTTTTTCAGCAAAAGTTCTTCTGTTTCATCATATTCAACTTTATCGTCTGCTACAGTTTGTTTCAGAATGTTCTGTCCATTTTCACTGTTCAGTACCTCCACTACCACATGTACTCCATTGCATGCCTATTTAGCGGTGTAGCAGTGGGAACGAGCCCCCATGCAACACCTCTATGAACGTGTGTACTCCACTGAGAGGGGTCTGGCTGCAGCCACTGTGGAGCTCCACAGTAAGCGGAAACACGTGACCTCCACAGTCGGCGGAAACCGCCTTCAAGCATTCACGCATGCGTTAAACAGATTGGGCAGCACCGTTAAGTGTGTGATGACGCAGCCTTTCAATACCCACGTGCACGCAGATCGGGCTGGCAACGGGAATCACGTAGTGACACACACCGCATGCGCTTAATGAAAAAAAAATTAAAAACAAAAAAAAATCACTTTACGTCACGACCCGATCTGAACTGTGCATGCAGCACAATTTGACATTACGGTTTATTCATTTTAGTTCCACATTAGTTGACCAAAATGAAAATATTAATCCTGCAAAATAAATGAAACAGCCTTTGTGGCGTAACATTGATGTCCAATGATCAACCGCCGTAAGAGGAAGCTTACCTGAAGCTTACTTGCACACCTGATAAGCCCCAATTAGGGCGAAACACAAGCGGTGTACTCTTTGTATTTGGCAGGTACTGTACTATATATATGTGTGTGTGTGTGTGTGTGTGTGTATGTAATTAATTAGAATGCATAACACATTTATTTATACTGCTGCTGAAATAACGTCCAAGTGGTTGCTACACGCAGGCTCAAACTGTTTGGATGGTTTTTTTTTTTGTTATTTTCAACTTGGTGCATTAACATTTTCTTGCTTTTTTCCTTGTAGAACTATGACACCACAGAGTCGAAGCTACGTCGTGAGTTTGAGGTTTATGGCCCTATTAAAAGAGTAAGGAATTTTACCTATTTCACTATTTGCTTTTTTCTTTAACAGTTTTGTTGCACATTTCTTCAAATCTTCCATACTGTCAAAGTACTTAGCATGGTAGGATCAGGATTTTTTTTGTTTTAACACACTAATTATAAATTCATGAGTGGATTTGAACGATTATGCTTAAACTGGTATTCTACTTGTTGGTAAATGTTTTGAATCATAATTAACAGTTAATATAAAATTGTAGACGTTGTTATATGATGAATGTTAACTGCTATGCAAAAGTAAATGTATGAAGCTCACTGCGCCTTTGTCTTATAAAGGTATTCAGGCTAAATGTCCAACAGGTTTGTTGCCTTTGTGGTAATCTGGTAGTAAATAAGTAACGGCAAAACCAAATGAATGTATGCTGAAGTAACAATTGGGAACCATGGTCAGAAGAGTCTCCTAAATCTTGCATATCTGGATGACAAGTGGATAACACCATCCTATACAGCTGGCATGGCGTGACTCCTTGATAACGGAGAAATACTCAGTCAAGAAGTTCACGTTGAAAATCTGCTGTGGCTAAAAACCTGAGAGTGGACATATCTTACAAAGGAGCAAGTAGAGCACAATTCCTCAGTCTGGATTTATAAAGCTGGCACCAGTTCAGCACACAGCTCTAAGAATATAGCTTTTGAAAATCAAATAGACTTGGAAGCCAATCATCATCATTTTTAAATATGCGTTCCTTATAGTTCTTCCATTTGTAATGTCTTCTAACAGTGCTGAAGCAACCATGGTAGTTGGAATAGTTTGGCCATTCTGTGCATTATTATATTGTTGCAGAATAATTATCAAGTGAATTAAATTTGTAAACTACATGCACTTAATTTTGGTGTATTTGATTAAAAACCCACAGTATAGATGTGAATCTAAAAGAGGAAAGCAGACCAGAGAAATGGTGGTAGTGCT